>NC_141829.1:24221931-24521931 GCF_982586985.1 Callionymus lyra
AAAATAAGAGTCATTGATGTGACTCCACTCTCACTTCCTTTTGCACCATTTCAGCCATAACTGTCACGGTTTTCTTTCTTCATCAACTTATTTATCTCTCTTTTTTCTAAACTTTTGTCGTCTCCTCCAGCATTCCCTTATGTTGTACTTCTTCCATCCACCACTTTTTACCTTTATAAGCTCTTCATCATCATAACCAGTATCTCTATTGGGTCCTTTCCCTTCATTTACTTATTATCTTCTCTCAACCACTGCATCCCTGCATCCTTGATCTTCCCATGATTCACGCTTATTACTTTACTATTACATACTTTCCAACTTCTTTTCCTGACAACCTTATTTTTAACTCATCCCTCCATTTTTTTAAAACTTTTTTCATCTTTATTCCTCTTGTATTAACCTTAGTTTGGACAATTTATTTCAATGGTCAAAATCAAAATAACGCTCTTTACACGTAAGCATGGAAGCGACAGCCTTAGTTTAGCATCTACAATTTCAAAGAAGCCATCATTGATTAGGATTTATGAATTAGCATTTTCAGTGTCATCCTCATTTAATCCACCTTTCTTTCCTGTTTCCTCATTTCTCGTTACATGCAAGCGCTTGTTTATCTTCCATCCATTTTATTTCCTTACACTCCGCCCATCGTCCATTAAGCCTTATCATTCACTCTCTTCAACTATTTCTATTTTGGATCAATTTATTTTATATGGTTCAGGTCAGAAATATAATTTATGTTACCAATTCAACATAAGCAATTAGATTAGCGATTCGGTGTTTCGATTCAGAGCATTTTCTGCTTCGAACTTCCTCGTTCAATCAAGTCTACCCAGCACTTGTTTGTTTACCAAAGAGTTCCTAGTTCAGATGTCACTCAGACTCTGGCCTATTTATGTAAGAGTAACTAGAAAAACACTGAGATAATATGACATCTGACTTCATAAAAACATAGCAACCAATCAAATAAATAAAACAATAAGAATGTGCTGGCTCGAGGAAATGTTAGCCTTCTTGACTGTGAATCAAACATCACTGGAGTGGTAACCACTCTTGATTCTGGATATGCATGCACTATACTTTGGACCAAGACAAGAATAAAACAAGCAGAAGGTTTCTACACCAAACTCCTCTATTAAACACTCACCATGAGATTTGGTGAGTGATAGATTTTTCTTTAACATCATTTTTACTGTTATTGGAAACCTTTGTATAATTGTTGACATCTATAAACTATGTTGCTTACTTTATGTTAAAGTGACAGTTCACCCAAAATCCAAATTTCACACGTGATCTACACACCCTCATGCCAACTAAGATTTGGGATTATTTTCCGAGTAACTTTCATTTTAGAGACGACGACAACTGAGCTCCAGTGCCTATATTAAAATAAATGTACATTTTTGCCTATAATTTTAAAAAGAAACAGATTACTTGACATGAGGTTCCGTGAATTTTGGGTGAACTAAACCTTTAGACACTGGGATCTTTATAGGTCATTACATCAGCATGAATCTACTATTACTTGAGACAACCATCTGGCAGGCCACAGAAAACGACTTGGCCGGATTTGGCTTTCGGGTCTTGAGTGTTCTACATCCTCTTCCTTACATTTTTAAACATATATTGCACACGTTTTACATTAACCTCATGCAAGCGTCAGGAAGCAAAAACACTCTCCCCTAATGTACTTGTGTTTAGATGGTGTGTATTCAATGTCAAGGCCAGACAGTGTGTCACTAAATGTGGCACACCGATGCTAATAGCAGACGAGCACCTGTCACGCTGAGCGGGGTCCCTCCTGAGCCGGCTATTCTGGTGGATTTCTTGGATTCCTCCAGTCTCTGTGGAGCCACTGTTTGATTATTAGCTGGAAGTAATGATCTATTAAATGTATTTAGAACACGTAATGGTACACTGGGTGTTGTGTCAGCTACATATATGAGTTGTGTTTGTATGGCAAAACAAGGATCAGGAACAAGACGGTGATAAAGTAGAATGGTACATAATAAACTAGAAGTACTGAAATAGCCTGTTAATATTTTATACAATTAGTGCAACAGGGAAATTATTACATCAACTTCTGTAGGTGAAGAATTGTTTTGCTCAAAGGCAAAGAAAAAGAAGATTAGATGCTTTCAGCCGGAAGAAACTTTCAACATGAAGGTTAGACATGAATGTACCACAAGCTTTAGCTCTCTTGGGTTCTTTGATTTCTACTTAGGCTCCTGAAGGTAACGCTGAATAAGCACGTGCAACCAATTCTCCAAAGAAATGTTCAAAAGGGTTTTTTTTCTTGATAAAGACTGATAAAGTCAGATTTGTTATGTATTGCCCTCATGGGCAGCACACCAGGCTGAATGACAAAACCTTAAAATCATTTGTAAAACCAATTGTTTCTTTCTTGAAAATGTCATGCAAAACTGAATAAAGAGTGAAATAACACTTATTTCCTTCCAATTGTCCACAAAGGCAGCACCGACAAGTCTTTACTGGAACCCAACCAGGTGTGTGTCGCTATGGCAACAGACTGGAGTGTTGCTATGGCTGGAAGAAGAACGGTAAAGGACAGTGTGAAGGTAAAATTAAAGTACTTGACATTCATCCTCACTTAAAATCAGATGTAAAAAAAAAAATGTTCTACCACATCCTGAGAGGGACTTTCCCAGACTGATGACTTTGGAAAACCAAGAGTGTTTAATAGAAGACTGTGGTTTGACTGTCGTCCACCATTGTCTGATATTTCTGTATTTCTCTCCTGCTAAATGTTTTACCAGCCCAGTGTGAGCTCGGCTGCAAGCACGGCGAGTGTGTCGGCCCAAACAAATGCAAGTGTTTCCAGGGATACACGGGAAAGACCTGCAATCAAGGTGATTTTTGGGAAAACTTCATACCATAAAATCAGAGTAGTTATGAGGGCGACACAGTGTTGGCTTGTTTACGTTGAGCCAGTGCTCAGTCAGGGTGGAGATAGCCCTGAAAATACACTGATTATTGTCTTATTGTCTTATTTTGAAAGACATGGAATTGCCCCTTTGAGTTTGTCACTTTGTCTGCGAGGTCGAGACCTTTGCCTCACGTTTAGGGGAGCTGTCAATCTTGCCTATCAGCAATATCGACATTCTGGCCACACACGTAGATGGACTCAGACGTAACACACACTGCACATGAAGTCTACATCTTTGTCTTAACACTTAAAATCCCTGAAGCACCATTACCTCTCGGTAAAGATAACCAGATGTCCCTTTGGCTCACAATAGGGTCTGGATCAGTCATCGTTCAGTAGACTAAACTTCATGGAAAATTGCAGGGTAAGAGGTTTTTCACTGAATTAAAGGGAATTTATGGCGTTATGTGTTATTATATTGAGTTAAACAAATATTAACGCCCTGCTGAAAAGAGTAAGTAATGATAAATGACAAGCTGACGCTACGCGTTCCTGGTTAATCCGCAATCCATTGGTAATTGAAAAAGAAAATCCTAGATTAATGTTCCTACTCCAAGTGATAGCTTAGATAAGCTTTAAATTAAGCCATTCATTGAATTGAAACTGACCCATGTGTCATCAGAATAAGATGTTTCTTAATATTATGTGCTTGATATTTTCAACATGCTTACATAAAATTAGCTGACACTCCTTATTGGTAGTTTTAATACCATGTTCTTGTTTTTTGCTCTGTAATAAACACAAGACTTTGACATAAACATTCTATTAAATGTTATTATCCAATGCAAAAGGTATGCTGTTTACAGAGAGATCATTAAAAATAAACTCGATCCAGTCGGCTTTCCTGAAAGTCTCAAGATACACCGAAGTGTCACTTACAACTGAAACACATTTCCTAATTTTGGGGAAAAAATGTTCCTTTTTTCAATCGTGTCTTTCACTATTCTTGCTTAGTAATCCATATATCCTGGTTCAGATCTGAATGAATGCGGCCTCAGACCTCGTCCGTGCGAACATCGCTGCATGAACACCTATGGCAGCTACAAGTGCTACTGTCTGAACGGATACACTGTGATGCCAGACGGCTCCTGTGAAAGTGAGCGTCCTACATGTTGTTTCCATCCCGGAGACCTTGGTCGTAGAAAATGTGATTTATCTGTATCATTTCACTATCAGACTCCAGGACATGCTCTCTTGCCCACTGTCAGTATGGCTGTGAAGAAGTGCAGGGGGAGATCCGTTGCCTTTGTCCATCTGCTGGACTTCAACTGGGCCAAGACGAAAGGACATGTGTTGGTAAGTGACCAAAGTACAATACTCGTACATTGCAGGACACTTAAATGAACCCTTCTAAGTGGCCAGTTGTTTGCTATGAAGGTATTCAGGTTCAGTAAAGTTTCCTCTGTGACAAATGGTGTCAGTGATTGCATAGCTACTAATAGGTCTTGGGATCTGCACCATTTGTGGAGTTTATATTGATTCTCTTTTCTGTGTCCCCCTAGATATCGACGAATGTGTCACAGGGAAGAACCTCTGCCCGTACAACAGACAATGCATCAACACATTTGGAAGCTACTACTGCAAGTGTCAGGATGGCTACGATTTGAAATACATGAACGGCAAATACGACTGCGTGGGTAAGGTTCGCCAATGAAACGCCAAATTCCATTCAATAACCTTTTGTTAAAAAAGAAATACTTTCATCACAGATTTGGATGAGTGTCTATCCAGCAACCACAAATGCAGCCACCACGCTACATGTGTGAACACTCAGGGGTCGTACAAGTGCAAGTGCAACTCTGGCTTTAGAGGCAATGGCTTTGAATGCACAGGTGAGACTTGATTTCTAAGTGTCCACGGCACATTCCAAACACTTCTTTTTGTATCCGATGGTTGGTTCCTGGTGGCATCAGACAAAGCAAAGAGACTTAACGTTTCCCCTAACCTTTCTTTGTCCCATAAAGCTCCCCTGGGGGAATTTCAAAGAGATCCCTAGGCAACCAAGATGGGTTATATTTCTGCATATATCAATATTGAACCATCTAAAAAACCTGAAAGCTTAAACCATTCTATTGAGGTTTACAAAATGTAGTTGTTTTCTTTGACAGTTGCTATTGCTGTCTAATAATAGGATAATAGAAACCCACTTATTGGCTCTCCACTTGGTTCTGGGTCTTCCCTAGAGCATGAACAACTGCTCCGATTAACTTCACATCCCTTGAAAAATCTTCACAGGACGACTGGCTACTATTATTCAGAGAAAAAAGGAGTTATAATCTAGGCTCTATCGGTAGAACAAGCTCTTCCAGTAAAAAGTCTTAGGGGACCACTCTTACATCCTCATTTGTCAGTTTTAGAAATATATAAATTTCAACTTAAGTTGGAGCTGGAAAATGTATATCACATTACTAGTAAGATGGGCTTCAGAATCAGAATCAGAATCCTTTATTTGTCCCGCGAGGGGAAATTCTCCTCTTACCCAGAGGAGAGAATAAAGACTGCGGTTCATTTGACCGAGGACCTGTGACGCTGGTGCGAGTAGCTACAGGCTCTAATCCTGTACCTCATTCTGCAACCAAACTCTTCATACCACTAATCGCAAAGCATTTCCCAGCCACTATAAGATCCAACAGGAACTGCATACTTCCTGCAGCATGCCCCCGGCTCTACTCCAAGTCGTGGATTGCCGACCCACCTGTGTAAATATGCTGTTCTGCAGCACATTGAACACAAAGGTTCAGGGAAGTAAGGGGCGCGTAACTACCTTTGGAACCTTATAAGTGGCTTTTCTTTCTCTGTGCGTGGGTTTAGGTTGTAAACGAAAGTGCCTTTATTTTTGTAGTCAAGCCGTTTTATCAGAAGTCCTGGGGCGGAGACAGAGGCAGTGCAGATGATTTCCTCAATGGTGAGACTGTGTGGAAGCTAGAAAACCTGCTTCAGCGAACCTCCAATCAGAGCATTAGTTTCACTTCTTAATACGGGTTTGTCAAGGCTTCAAAATATATCACTAACTTCTAAAATCTATATATTTACATTTTTTTTAGAAATTAGTTCATGTAAAATTTAAACCAGCACCATTTTTAATCATCAACATTACATTTCTGAACCTCATGGTTTTTAAATAGGTTCTCTATTGAAAATAAAATCCCCACATTTTCATTTTTATTTCGGTCTTGAATAAAAATGAGTCATAATCCATGAAAATGGAAAGCAAACCAAAAAGTACCCTCATCTTAAGGCCAAGTCATAAAGGTAAAAACTAATCACCAAAGCGAAACTATACAGTAGTAGCAGTGAAACCAATATTATTGTCTATTATTATTATTAATGGTTATAGATATTTAAGACAAAAGACAAGTAGGAACAACGTCTTTTTGTGAAAATGTTGTACAAAATGTGATTAGTTTTAAAATATGGAAAATGTGTAGTGTTATTATTATGCATACAGAGATTGTAATGAATTAAAATAGATCTAAAAAATTAATGAAAAATGTTTGAGAAGTTGTTTGAAGCCTTTACAAAGTAACCCTGATAAGAAAGTTGCACCATCTTTGATGCTTTTGGCTGGAAATGTTTTTGCGAGCACACAAGCTTTTACATGAGGCCTGGACACCTTGGCATGTTCATAACTGAGTGACATTAGTAGCAGCATGATCTAGGATCCTCTAGTTGGCTCATGCATCCAATATTATTGGTAAGCAAAGCACTTTAATGAACAAGTTTGGTGAGTTTAAGTTTTCTTCCCTCCCTGCAGCTATTCCAGACTCTCAAGTAAGACACGAGACTCCGGGAGGTAAGCTGCACAGCGATGACATCAAAAACAAAATCCCTGAACCAGCCGTTACGACGCCTCCTGCCATCCATGAGCAGCCTTTCGACTATGAGGAAGAGGTTTACCTTGGCGTCACAACTGAAGTCCCAGAGGAGGAGGAGGAGGAGGAAGAAGACGAGGACAACCTGCTCAACCCTAGAGGGGATGTTTTCAGTAAGTCTCGCGCAAGAACATATTCAATACTTTAAGCTAGGGATCCGTCCTGACACCATCTGATCACAGTTATCCTACTTTTAGCGGTGAAACCAAACACTGATCGGGGTCTTAGCCTCTCTGACCAGACATAAAAGGGAACTTGTTGATACATGTTCTCTGTGACCTCCACACCTCACCTCTGTAGCTCTTCTCTGATGGTTTGAAGTAACAGATTCATGGTTCACCTTTGTTTTGCTCCAGGGACTCTAAGACGTGTCGGCTCATCTAACAAGGCTTCTGTTTCCTCTAGTTGACATGTTCACGAGCAGGACGTTGACATTCGCTGACACTAATGTCGTTGTGAGTGTGAAATAGTATGCAGGCGTGGAAATTAACTACAGACCATCACGCTGACATTATTGATATGGTAGAAAAGATGCTTAACTCTGTTGACTGATGCTGAAAAGTGACTTTTTAAAGCAAGAACGTTACTCCCTACTTTGAGAGTGAATAGCATATGTTTAAAACTGACCATGACAACAATATGAGCAAACCTCAGAATCAGGGCTCTCAAACATCATCTGTAGCCTGTGACAATATAATGGCCCCTCCGTTTACTTAAAGATGAACTAATGTGAAAACCCAACTCTCCTGACTTACTCCTATTGCCAAGACTTGGAACCATTCATACACACGCATACAATTTCCCAATAAACCTCTGAATGTTTTTGGACTGTGGGAGGAAACCGGAGTGCACGGAGTAAACATACAGCGATAATGCAAAATGAAATCATAATGATATTTCTTGTTAAGGCTAAAGCGAAAAAACAAAGAATAAGTTAAGGAAGCCAGAGTCAAGCAGCGGAGCCTTGGCAATAATCAGAGACATCAGTCTTTTCAATTCATCTTTTTATGGGGCCATTTTCTCCACAAAAAAAAGTTCAAGTCGCAAGGTCATGCAACCCAATACCCTCTAAATACACTTCTGACAGTTTTGTTCCGTAGGTGATGTTTATCTTTACACGGCTAGTAAATAAACTCTTTACAACGTCCGGGCCACTGGTCTGATGGTAGTCTATAGAGTTGTTGACAGGAAAGGAGGAAGACAACCAATGAGGTGGATGACATGGATGTGCTGACAGAAGACATGACAGGTTTGACAAGAGGATGTTAAAGAGAAGAGGAGGTGGAAGACAGTCCCTTTTAATCAGTGCCCCAAAAAAGAAGAGAGTCTTGGAAGCATGTCGCTGCACAAGTGAAATAAACAGGGCTAATAGAACATAATAAAGCAAAGGTAAAGCCTTTGAGCAAGATAAGAGTGAGAGCTTTGATAGCAAAAAAGGGATAATTTTTCAGGACATCAGCTGTTGTTGGCAGAGCTTGAGAATACACCACAATCACAGGAACCCCCATATAATACAGAACAATTTATCTGATTTCAACTTGTCCAACTCCATGTCATCTATATCTTATCGAATAATCTTATTGAATGCAAACCGTCTTGCTTTGACTTGTTCATAGACAAAGTCAGCATCTCATTACTACTGTTTTTTCCTTTGATAATATTCTGAGATATACGTGGACAAGTACAGGTATGTTGTAAGTGGGAGAGTAAATGAAAGTGTTAATTGCTTTCAACAGTCAGCTTCTCTAGTCTGAGATAGCAAGAGAGGACAAGCCTCCAGTCATCCATCACCTACAGGAAGGAATTCTGCTCCTTTGGCATGTGAAGGCCTTGGGACACAAGTCATCCCGGCTGTACTTCCATTATCCAGGAGGAGGGAACAGACGGGGGGGAAGATTTCCGAGCCTTTTATTATGTTTTCCCCAAAACAGCTGTCATGCAAACAGACTTCTCCCCTCGAAGGAAAGTCTGTCATCAGCACTCGAGCCCTGTCTCACGCCAGCCCTCTCCGAAGGTGCAGGTTCAACAACCCCAGCTGTCACTCCGCTGGCTCACTCAAGGGTGTCTGAGGAGGGGGGGAGGTTTGTTCAGAGATCTTAAAATGGTGGGGGGGTTGCATCCTAAAGTTGTATTTAAGTCTTGTCAGCGAGGCAGGTCGACACCTGTTTGTAGAAAACCCCTCTTAGTTGTGGAAAAACTCAAATAATTGAAACCATAGACAGTGCTTTTACAGCTTTATGACGACAACCTGGGTTTGTTTTTTAAATTTCATAATGGCAATGGTTCCGACATAAATGGTGGTAAACAGGGGAAAAGACCACGCAGATTCATTGTTATATTATTATTTATCCCTAATTTAAATTGATATTTAACTTTTTTTTTAAATGACCTCACAGTCCACATGCTCTGTTTACAAACACGAACATATATACAGTGCATGTGTGCATATGATTTCACGCAGTAAACTTTCTAGTAATATTATATAAAGATACCAAATCGAACTGTTTGTTGAGTCTAAGTTTTCTTTCTTTTGAAATTGTCAATTAAGGTTGTATAAACAATCTTTATTTTACAATAACAAACTTTTCACTCAATTATTTATTTCATTAGCAGTGAACAATTCAGTGTCAGCATTTCTGAACTGAGTGAGATGAAACATGTGATACAACTCTAAAACTCTTGTTTTATAACACACGTTTTGTCTCGAACTCATCTGCTACAGCTGCATGCATTAAGTTGATTTTAACAGTCATCCATCATAAGAAAATTATGTTTTCATGATTTCAGAAAACATTTTTTATAATTTTACAGTCAATTTAAGTGACAGTATTACTGTTAACACATGTGAGGGTGGATCCGGTCTATGTCTGTGTGGTTCTTCTGCAGAGGAGCTACATAGAGACATCGAAACAAAGTTGCTCTCAGATGATCATACACCTTCGAGGTGTAAAAGCCATTTGAAATTGTTTTAAAATTCTGTTTCACAGAATCGTCAGCAAAGAGTTTATTTCCTGTTAATGTCACTTTCAGTTTCAGACTTCGAATCTGTGTTAAGACCTGCAACTGAAGTAAAAGAAATTGTAATACCTCCAGTTCAAGAAGGTAAATCCATAGTTTTAGCCTTGAATAAAGTGAATCAGATGTGAATATGTCTTTTTTAATTGATCAGAGTTCATCATGGACTGCAACTTCGATCAAGGAGCGTGCGAGTGGGTCCAAGACAAGGCGGACGACATGGACTGGAGCGTGGCGTATCATGATAACGGTACGATGAACGGAGTGGTATTTGAGCTCAGGTCTGAAACAAGTTTGCTGCTCAGGTGCCGAGTACTACATGTCTATGAACGGGCTGATGGGCGAGCAGGACGACGTGGCCAAACTGAAGCTTCTGTTGAGCGACCGGGCCCAGCAGGGAAGCTTCTGCCTCACCTTCGACTACCGTATCGTGGGTCCTGACGTGGGTTCCCTCCGGGTGCTGCTGGACAACAACGACTACCCCGTGTGGGACCAGAACCGCAGCAGAGACCAGGCCTGGCAGACAGAGCTTCTCACCGTCACCTGGAAAGACGAGGCACCGCTCTCTGTGAGTTTGCTGTGAAAGGCAACTTCATCTTGATAATGACATTATAATTAATGGCTGGGGTGTCTTGCAGGTTATCTTTGAAGCGAAGCGTGGGAGAGGAACTGGAGGCAAGATCGGACTTGACAATGTGGTGCTGACCTCGGGAACCTGTGAGGACGGAAGTCCTATCTTTTAACTATTTAAATCTCTGACGAAAAACCCATCTTAGTTTGCTCTATTAATGCACATTTCAAACCTGATTCACCTTTGAGCCTCTCAGGAAATGTTTTCCCATGAACAGTATTGTGTGCAGTTGTTTGAATAAATAATAGTGATGTATGACATGTGAATTACAAAGTATATCAGCGTGTTTGAAGGCTGTGTGATAAATCAGCGCACAGCTGCTGTACATTTTCATAACATTTCTGGAAACAATAAACTTGTTTTTTCTAATGTAGTTGTTTATTTCACACATTTATACTGTTTCTGTATCACATTTTTCAATGTTAAAACTACTATTTCCCATAAGTATGTAATTTGTTATCACCTGCGCAGTCAAGGTGGGCCTTTACCTTCTTATTATGACAGATAGTAATTCAGCCTAGTATGTAATTTGCTTTCAGAAGTACATCCATCCATCTTTGGTCACACAGGTAACAGCTGAGAAACAAAAAGAGGCCTGAAGTCCCTCTCATCTAAAACCTCACCTCAGGGGTCTCAAACTCTGGTCCATTTGCGGACTCTGAAATTATATTCTTCCTTCATTTGCTGTTGAAGATTTTATGAGGACGAGCATGGGGATCCATCTTTGGTCTATATGGGATTGGTGTGGAATAAATACCATCACATCAAATTTTGGGATTTAAAACTGCCTTTTAAGAATAAAACACATAAAAAAAATTGCTCAAATTCACGGAAGCCACATAACATTACACAACAAAATGTTAATGAAATTTGGATCATAAACATAAGTAAAAAACTGAAAGAACCCACCAGACTGGGGTCTAGTCCAGACAAAACGAGTAACCTATGGTAAATAATTGTGTAATTACTGTCAAATATATGTTTTATTGTAGTTTATAATTCCATACATATAATTAAAATGATAAAATGAAATGATAAACAAATGAGATTGAAATAAATCAATAAATAATCTGGTTAATGTAGAGTTTTAAAGGCCCAGCATTCATCTACAATCCGTCCAGGGCCGGGTCTAGACAGGCATGTATGAGGGGGCAGCCACAAATCTTGAGGGGGCATTGTGCTGTTACTTACTTACTTACATGTAAGTTTGAGGGGGCACAACATTTATTTGAGGGGGCCAGGCCCCCTCTTGCCCCTGCCTAGACCCGGCCCTGAATCCGTCCATAACTTGAGACAATTATTTTTGCATCGTCAAGGTTATGCACACAATAAACTGACTTTGTAGTAAAAGTTTTATCTAAAGTTCCTTCTGCTTCTTGGATTTGTTGTATGCGAGTTTTTACTCTTTTTAACCTTCTTATCAGTTCAAATCCACCCAATTGAAACAATTCCACCAGTAAATATCCAGCATATTGTAAAATATTCTACATTTAAGTTACATGTTATTAATGTATCATATTATCTCACTCTCATGACGCCAGAATGTGATACTGCTGCTAAGAGTCTCCCGGGGCAATGTCGCCCCCTAACGGTGAAACGGCGGAGCTGCCCGGAGATCACACGACCGGGGGTTGTTAGCCTGTTAGCAGAGCGTTAGCAGTCAGACGTTGAAGCTCAGGAAACGACGTCTCCTGTTTGCTGAGACCGAACCACAGCTCGCCTGTGTCTTGTTCTTCGTAATCGTCGCGGAACCTCCCACCACAGCCGCAGAGGTGGGTTTTCCTTTGAGATGTGAAAGAATGGGTGCTGAGCTAGCTTGTGCATCACCTCCTCTCTCCAGGGCTGTTGTTTTTCTTCTTCGATTGTCTCCAGTAACTTCATCTTAAAACTTAAATTCATTCAAGTCGTG
Source organism: Callionymus lyra (assembly GCF_982586985.1). Classification (NCBI taxonomy): domain Eukaryota; kingdom Metazoa; phylum Chordata; class Actinopteri; order Syngnathiformes; family Callionymidae; genus Callionymus; species Callionymus lyra. The sequence goes on from NC_141829.1 coordinate 24,234,303, forward strand.
TTTTTATCCTTAGACGAGACATTTACTTAAAGATAACGACGGAGTGCTAGCTTGTAGCATGACTGTCAAAACCACACTTGTTAGGCCCTTTTCCACTTGTTTGTCAATAAATGGATTGTCGTGTGTTCCAGCTGGATAATCACATCAACATCTAAGAAACGAGCATGTGATCAGGAAACATCCTGCAGCACATGATTTGGAAACGATAGAGACAGCATTCGATCTGGGTGAGTCAAAATGGCAACATGTGTATTCTTTTTTTCCAACGTTAAACACTTTTTTGCTTCACTAGGTTAATCATCTAACTGGTGGGAGGTGTGCGTAACCATGACAACCAAAACATCCCTGTTGAAAGTCATCCTACTCGGCGATGGAGGCGTCGGGAAAAGTTCCATCATGAACCGCTACGTCACCAACAAGTTCGACGCGCATCTCTTCCACACCATCGGAGTGGAGTTCCTCAACAAGGACCTGGAGGTGGACGGCCACCAGGTGACCCTGCAGATCTGGGACACGGCCGGTCAGGAGCGCTTCCGCAGCCTGCGGACGCCGTTCTACCGCGGCTCGGACTGCTGCCTGCTCACCTTCAGCGTGGACGACAGCCAGAGCTTCCTCAACCTGGGCAACTGGAAGAAGGAGTTCATCTACTACGCCGACGTCAAGGAGCCGGAGAAGTTCCCGTTCGTGGTTTTGGGCAACAAGTTGGACGTGAGCGAGAGGCAGGTGTCTGCCGAGGAGGCTCAGCAGTGGTGCAAGGAGAACGGGGACTTTTCTTATTATGAGACGAGCGCCAAGGATGCCACCAATGTAGCCATTGCTTTTGAGGAAGCGGTGCGAAGGGTCCTGGCTATGGATGAGAGAACAGACCACCTGATCGCCACAGACACTGTCAAGCTCCATAGAAAGCCACGTTCGGCGGCCGCCTGCTGCTCTTAACGTCTCTTTATTGCGCTGAACAACATTCTATGTAAATCAGTCAACATGAAATAGCTTTCAAGGCAAGGCTAACAAAGTTAGTTTATGGATCTTAATGATGATAAAAGAATGCGAAATCATTTCCTTAGATTTACTGCAGTTCAAAGGACAGGGTTTTGAGGAGCAACAAGAACAAAACAGTAGAAATGATTCCACTAACACTCAACTTCCAAATGAATAATCTCTGTATGTAGATTGCAACGGAAAAAGCTTGTTTAGATTTAGTGATATAAATGTACATTTTATTTGCTGTAAATTGATTGAAAGCTACAGCACTAACACAGATTACATTTGCACCTCTCTGCTTCCTGATGCAGACCAGATCAACATGCATGGCAGTCGTCATTTCAAGGTATATGGAAACCTTTATTAAATGTTTCAACTATTAACATTAATGAAATGTGTAATGGAATTCGTTTTCCCTGTCAATGTTGTCCGATTTAAATAAATGAGCAATTTTCTTAAAGGGTGAGATTGACGGTAAACAAAAGTGTAGCATTTAGAATCAACATGACAATGATTTGTTTTCTTTTAAGAAAGGTGAGTGAAATGGAAGATAACTTCTCAAATATTGAAAGAGAAATGGCATAAAATGTTGTATGACAATTTGACTTTACTAGTTGTGTTCTCTTGTGTGTTGTAAATATATTAAGAATGACTACATGTAAATTATAACAATAACTACATTGGCAGAATAACCTGTTTTTTTTAACCTGCTTATTTTAATATGATCTTGCTGTTGAGAGAAAAACACATTTCATTTGTTTTGCTGTTAAATAAATCAAATAAATCTTGTGTTGCATGAATGCGTTTTTTAAACCATCTAAGTAAATAGTGAACATGAAAGAGCCACTGAAATCAATAACAGACCAACTTTCAATTAATGCAAACTGTTTATTTTCCATCATTAAATCAGTTAAATATTTACAGAGGTTATTATTATTAGCGTCCACGTGGCGTGATGATTAACTCAAGAGATGTTTTTTACCAAGGAACTGGACTTTCCGCTCAAACGCTGACGATCTAACCGGTGTGTTGATTTCGTAGAATGGGTTCATCGCGAACTGAAAGAGAATAAATTATTACTTGCACAAAACGATTAGACTTGACAGGAGAAAACTTACCTTGATATACAAATCATAAACATCATTAAAGAAGTTTTTGATTCCATCTTCTTGTCGAACGTCATGCAGCATGATGAATCTTATATGTGATCGCTCATTAAGGAAAACGGGTTTCATGTTAGGGCAGGAAGTTAGAGGGAGTCACGGGTCGGTAAGGATATGTCCAGCAGTGACGAAGGCAGAAACAAACCACTCGTTGAACTTGTCCACTGTTTTGAGGAACATGCTGTTGGACAGCCACATATTCTCATCCACCAGATCCAGAGCTGCATGTGCGATGAACTGGTTCAAGTGACGGTGGTCATCCTACATCATTGACAAAACATCATAAGCCATTGTTTACATTTGTTAGACATCTCTGTGTAAAAGAAAGCCAAGAGTATCTCAAAAAGATTAACCTCTATTCCAATGTTAAAAAAGGTACGGTTGATGTATAAAACTGAGCATTGTATCTGGAGTGTGAGTCTGAACAAATAATGGGGCAACACACTTGTTTTGTAATCTAGAACTTTCTATTTACATTCTGCACGAGTGAATTGTATTTTTTAAGCTAACAATATTTACTTTCGCACTAGTATTTGTCACAGAAGTGTAAGGTTACTACATTAGAATGCGTGGTTCCTATATATATATATATATATATATATATATATATATATATATATATATATATATATATATATATATATATATGTATATATAGATATATATATACTGTATATATAAACAGGTATATAGTTACAGTCATTTAGGATTGGACATATTGAAGATAAAATAAACTGATTTCCATCAGAACTATTTGGGATTTTTTTTTTAAAAGAAAACTTGTACCTAAGAAATATTAAATACGAAAAATAAATAACTCATGTGTAAGTGAATCAGACCAAGTAGAAAATTGACTAGTAACATTTACTCTCTCATTGATATATTTATAAATGTGTGAAACAGCTTTACCTTTGCTTCAGTCTTCCCAGCTGGCAGGAACTCCATCTCAAACACTGGGTTGTCTTGATGGCCAACCATCACAAAATAAAAACTACCAGACATGATCCACTGGCTTTTTCTTCAAACCTGCTTCCGCTATAGTTTCAAAAGTAAAATGACAAAGACACATGTAACAAACAATAGATGTATTAGCATTTAAACGAATGTAAATACCACAAGTTAACAAGCTAACATTAGCCGCGACAACGTAAATATATGACAACGTGCAACTCGGCTACAGTGAGTTAAGGTAACATTTCATTATTCAAAATGATTAATTCTTTAGAAGAAATGTACAGTATTGAGTATATTAAGTGTATTTGCTCACCGCTTTTATCGCTTCCTGGTAAACGATCAGGAGCTGTCGCGTAAAGATGACGTCACTGAGTTAAAATTAAGTTGAATTTATTAATTCACTTTATTTTTCGTATTTATATGACGTGAATAGCGTTTTTTCTATTCGCTGTCATTTTAACAAATCAATTCATATAATACTTTGATCGCCTAACATAGAGCACGATTGCGTCATAAGTGGTATCCGGAAATAAACGTCCACTTCAAACCATAGTACGCGGAGTCAGGGACGCACTTCTCCGTTACTAAGTGATACATTGTTCCCTAAATTACTTTTTAAAGATTCGTTTACAAAACGTATATCTGCGAGCTCCCGGTCATAACTGAACTGTAGTTTATAAGCGGTTGAAACATGCTATGACAGCTGAATCTTCCCCTTCTGTCGCTTACTGGAGGAAATTCCAGAGATGTCATCCAGGGATGAAGAATCGTTGTCTCGGGATGAGCTGAGAAAGAAGCTTTTTCAAACCTTTAAAGACAAGGGAATGCTGGACTCCATTAAAGTAAGTACTAGCATTTTAACAGGTTCCTAAATATTTGAATCTTGTTGTTGATTTACTTTCACGATCCATGTAATGTGTCACTACTAGGTCCAGATCTCGCAATACATATAAATAAACAATATTTATTCATGATAATAATAGGAATCAGTGTTCAGAGCTGTTCAAGTAAAAAGGTTAGGCAGAAAAAGCATGTGGATAGATGGGAGTGTTCTATTTATCAAATCCCCTTGTTTATGTTTCAGTAAATGAACGTAATCATCTACATGAAATACAATATTCATGATAACATATCCACCTTATCCCGTGTAACCTGCTACAGGCTCAGCTTCGTAACCAACTTATCCAGGAGCTGAACCCTGCTCCTCTGCGGAGATCGGAACCGGCCAGAGCCGAGCCTCTTCTTGTCACAGCTTGTAACAACATTATTGCTGATCATCTCCAACATGCTGGGCATGAGTACACTCTGTCTGTCTTCTACCCTGACTGTGGCCTTTCTAGAGAAAAAGTAAGACCAACAATATATGAATTGAAAGAAGTGCAGGTTTTACTCGCACTGGTGATCTGACGTTCCGTTTTTGGCAGGTTCTAAGGAAAGAAGACCTCCTTCAGCTCCTTAAAGTTCACCCGCACTCGGAAATGTACATTTCATTGGTAATTATTTTTATCATCGTCTTACAAATTGACTTGCACATACAACTTTTAAAGGTTTACCTTTTTTTTACAGCTTACAAGTAACAACAGCGATGGAAATAGTATGTATCAAGTGATTATTTTACAACTTCGATGTCAAATTATTCGTATACTAACTTGATTTTTGTCTTACAGGCTTTTTGATGAACCTGCTTACACACCTGACCGGCCATTACAACTACGCAAAGTGTAATGACGCAGACACACAGACAACAGCAGCTAGACCTGGAGAATGTCTTGGTATGATTTAATGTCAGAGATTATTAACTCTGGCGTGGTTGATATATATTTGTTTTTGTCCTTATCATGTGTTCATCACAGTCGAGAAGTTAAAAATGATCGACCAGGAATATGAAGGTGCCATTCACAACGACAAACGGTTTTCCTTCCAGTCCAGAATAGCTTCTTATAAAAGAGAATTGGAAACACAGATGGAAATGGAAATGAACACAAAGGTATAACAAACTGTCTCAAACAACATTGCGTTTTGTTTAACTTGATTCTTGTGATTTTCTTTTCCCAGCTTGAACATTTTAAGAATGTGGAAATTGCCAAGGTTAAGATGGAGGAAGAGTCACATTTTCAGAAGGAGTTCCATAACCTAAAGAAAGATCTGGAGATAAAATTTGAGATGAAAGCAAAGGCTTTGGCTGACAGAGAGAAGAATGCGATAGATCGTTTACAGAAACAACAAGAGGTTTGTTAATTATATCCCCATGTGATGTTGGCACTCATGAAGACGTCAATAATCGTTTCATTTGCTTCAGATCGAGGAAAAGAACTTGTACATGGAGCGACAAATGCTTCTGAAAGAGAGTGACAAGCTGCGGAGCAGAGAGAATGAGTTGAAACTGAGCACTGAATCATTTGAAAAGTAAGATTCTTGCTTTTCTCTCAATTTTACATTTGGTTGACAATCCTGTTGCCGCTCTGTTAACCCTCCACAACTTCTGCTATAAGACCTGATGAACACAGACATGCACGTTTGCACAGGCTGTCTCGGTACAATAACCCCTGAGTCCAAAAGTGTTTTTATTGGAAAGCCACTTGGGATCTGCTGTGAGGCAAACTTTTAAACTTCTGTCGTTTTAGGATGTGCCAACTCCATCAGGAAAAGGTGAAGACAACTGAGGATCTTCTTCGAAGGAGAGAGCTGGCAGTGAGGACATTAGAGGACACACACGACCAGAGGTTGAAGAACGAACTTTCCAGGTATTTAATATAAACACTGATTACACTTCAGCATTTCGACTGTCTCCAATATATTGTCATTTGCTATGATATTTTACATCATCGATTCATCTTTTTACTATTTAAATTTCAATTGATTGTTATAATTAGACACTTCTTTATGTTAAAGTAGAGTGTAAAGATGTGAATGTGAAGAACAAGAAGGTTGTCGGTTCGCTTTTAGATCGGTAGGGAGCCAACTTGTGAACTTTCTGGTTGTCTGTTCTCACACGTGTGTGGGTTTACTACGGGAACTCCGTGTTCCTCCCACAGTCCAAAAACATACAGAGGTCGATTGGGAACTTGGAGAAATTCTCCGTAGGTATGAGTGTGTGTGTGAATGGTTGTGTGTCATTGTTTGCCCTGCGGCAGACTCCCGTCCTCTCCAGGGTGTCCCCGAGACTGGGATAGGCTCTTGCCCCCCCTGCGACCTCGATAAGGGAATAAGCGGCATGGAGAATGAAGCCTCTGCCATCTTCAACAGTGTGGTCTGCTGGGGGAGCAGCATGACAGCAAAGGATAGGGCTAAACTGGACAGCCTTATTAAGAAGGCCGGTTACGTCCTAGGGCGCCCCCTGGATCCTGTGGAGGAAGTGACTGGAGGGAGGATACGGCGCAAGCTGGGCTCCATGAGGAGGAACTTGTCTCACCCTCTCCAGCACACACTGAGGGCATTGAGGAGCTCCATCAGTGATAGGATGCTCCATCCCCGGTGTGTGAGGGAGAGGTACCGCAGGTCCTTCCTCCCTACTGCCATCAGACTCCACAACAAGAACACACCAAGATAACTATTTAACTGCACCTCTTGTTATTTATGTAAATATGATTGTGTATATATTATATAGCGCAGATTTATCTTTTATTCTATTTAGATTTTCTTTCTCGTTTTTATTTCTGGGTGTTTTTATTTCTCTTGCTGTTGTTAAACCGAATTTCCCCTCGCGGGACTAATAAAGGTTTTCTGATTTTCTGATTCTGAATGAATAAATCTTTATAGAGAATATGCTCATTTTTTGTCAACTCAGACCATCGTTAAGTTGTTTTTGTTTATTTTTATCTCATCTTGTCATTTATTTTGGTTTATTGTATATTACACAAAAAAATCGAACAGTAATTTCAAACAGTGGCACTTGTTTTAATGTGATGATGTTTCTCAATACTGACTTTTTCTGTGTCAAGTGATAATTTTTCTGTTACCAAATGTAATATCATGTGATCAATTATGGTGTTGTCGTGTTTTTTTTCACTTTCTTGGGAAAGAAAAACATTATTTTATGCAAAATTAACTAATAAGTACAATTAATTGAATTTCTTCTTTTATATCTGAGACTATATTCCAGTCTGCAGTGATGGTTAAATAAAGCTATAAAAAAAGGAAATGCATTGGAAAGATAATATCTTAACCAGATTAAACTTGAATTATTGTATACATGTTGTTGGGTTAATTTGATTTTGCATTACGATTTTTAAAATATCTCACTCTGTTAGGTACCAGCTTGAGTTGAAGGAAGAATACATCAAGAGAACTGAGACGCTCACAGAGAGCGAGAACAAGAACAAAGGTAAATATTGGATCAACACAGAGGGGACATTTTAGTTTGTGCTTGGACTCAAATCTGATTAATTTTGTTCTTCAGAGGAGACGGCTCGTATCCAGAAAGAGTCGGCTATTGTAAACGCCAATTTGGAAGAGCAAAATAAAATGCGCGCAGAGGTGCAGAGACTGCAGGTAGATGTTTAGTCAATCGGAATTTTTCATAATAAGCACAGATTTACTTCACTTGCTTCCACACCTGTATCGTTCCAGGCCGAGCTCGAGGCGGCAGAGCAGCAGACGTCGCTGCTGAGTCAGCAAAACGAGCTGCTGAAGGAGCGACTGGATCATGTGAGCGACTACCCCGTCTTGAAAAAGGAGAAAGTCCAGCTGCAGGAACAAGTGCAGCTGCTGGGGAGGCAGTTGGACGAGGCCCAGGAGCAGAACCGGCAGCTCAGCGCAGGTGAGCGGTTCCCATGTTCCTCAGAGGAGCTGTAAAACACTCCAATTTCCCCGAGTCGGCCAGTCAAGCGTGAGAAAATAATAACATCTGGGGTTGATACACAGGTTAGATTTTGCGTGGTCAAAAAACAGGCAAAACATTTCGGGATTTTTTTGTGCTCCTGAGATAAATCAATTTCCTCTAAAGCTTCAGTCTAAACCCTGGAGATAGTCCGTCTCTGTGATTCCAGCTAAGCAGAGATTTGGATCTGCTTGATCCATCTGTGAGTAAAAAAGATTCTGGTTTCCCAGACTGAGTGGAAACGGAGAGAAAAGACGGGGCTGGAAGGATGAGTCTGAGAAATTAAAAACGATTTAATCTAGAGATGTTCTCATGTAGTTATCTTTATGGAAGTTGTCTGTGTTTAAGGTGTTCTGAGCGCTCCTCTCCAGGGTGTCCCATCCTCTCAACCAATATCAGAGGCGGTGTTCATTATTGTGATTTTGTGTGTGTGGTTGAGTGTGTTCATCACTTTGTCATTTGTGAGTGAATTTGTTAGTGTGTTAGTATGTGCATGTTTAAGCAGGTTGATGTGAACTAGTTGTGTATTAGTGTGTACTAGTTGTGTATTAGCTGTGCGCTAGTAAGGACACAAGAATGCAGAATACTATGTTAATATATTAGTGTGAGAGTGTGTCTGGTATGTAAGTAAGTACGTAATTTAAAATGTGAGTGAGTAGATATAGTAATGAGGAAGTATATGACCGTGTTAGTATGTGTGTGAGTTAGTACATGAGTAAGTTAGTATATAAGCAAGATAGTATATGAGTGAGTTAGTATGTGATTATCTAAGCATGTTGGTGAGTTAGTATATAAGTGAATTAACATGTGAGTGAGTTCCAATATGAGCGAGTTAGTATGTGAGGTAGCAAGAGAGTCAGTTTGTATGCACGTGAGTTGGTATGTGTTGCATTTAAGCAGTAGTAAAAGTTGACTGCATCTACAGTACATGAGCTCCTGGATCCAGGAATATCTACAAGGAAATTAAACACAGTATGAACTTCCACAGAAATAACTGAACATTTCATTGTTTTATATCACAAGTATTATCATACACCTAAATAGTTTAAGATGAACCAAATATGAAGTCTGAAGAAGACTAACATTTCCAGCATTCTTTAACAATTGTTCTTGTCAGACATCAGTAAACCATCTAAAGAGGAGCAGAGCCTGCAGCTGGAGCTGCGGAGGCTGCAGAGTGCTCGCCGGCTGGACGAGGAGGAGTTCCAGCTGCAGATGCAGATGCTGCAGAAGCAGCTGCAGGCCGAGGTCAGTCACACTGCAGCCTCTGGGTTGTGTGTCAGTGGGTCATGTGCCACTGCTCTGTGCAGGTGGAGCGATGCGGTCACCTGAAGGTCCAGCTGATGGAGAGCGAGGAGAGGTCACAGTGGCTGGCTGGTCACGTCGAGGAAATCAAAACGCAACTTCGTCAATCTCAACAAGGTATCATCTCACTCACACACAGACCTGTCAACAAGAGAGTCACCCAGGAAGAGTTTTGCTATACGGATTCAAAATCAAGTTAGCTGCTTAATCCCTTAATTATAACATTATTCATAGACTTTAATAACTAAAATCACATTTTTCAACAATAAAAGTAGATAATTAAAGTCCAGGAGTGACTTTGATAAGTCATATCTTTTTAAGCTGTAAGCGAAGGTGTGGAGGAGGAGAAATCATGCCAAAAGCTTCAACACTAGTAACTTTATTAAACATCTAAAGACTCATCACGACAAAGAATATGAGCAAATTGAAAAAAAGAAAGATGAAAAAAAGAACAAAGCAGTTACCTGTTCTGTAGACATGAGAGAAACTTTCAGTCGACTGCGTAAAAGTCATCACTAACGAACGTTGTTGTTAGTGTTAATGTTGACTTCATCATTGGAATCTGCCTCAATCAAACAAATAAGATAGTTTGTGTTCAATACCGGTTGAATAAAGACGGACAGTGCAGAGTTCCATGTGTGTGTGACGTCATCGGACGCTCTACTAATTTAACAAACTTCCAGGCGATCAATGGTGACACAAAATACATTTAACAAGTCTAGTCATAACACTCTTAAACGCTTTACTAATTTACTTTTAAATATTTTTGATCACAGATTAAATGATGACATTTATTTTAATAATACCTTTGTTTTAAATGTATATTAAACCTTTACAATAACATTTTATCTTAATAGAAAGTTTTTTTATGGCTTATATTTCAATTGTGTTGATCACGGTTCAAATGATTATTTTCTAGAAACTGGTGAATCGGCAGCAATGAGTGAGATAGAAAGGATACACCAGGATGACAGCACTGACAGATACTGGATATCGCATGTTGCTCCAGGTTGTTTGAGACTTTTAATGCACTTAATTGTTAATATAAGTTAGAATATTTGTTAATATTTTGAGAAGTACTTACTACAAGAACTTTCACTTTTGATCAGAGAAAGTATTTGCTCAATTCTTTGTTGTAAAAGCCAAAAAAATGGTTGTTTCTTTTAAATAAATAATATATCTTTGTTACTACAGTATTGCAATATATCGTGATATATCGTAACATCACACTCATTCTTACTATGTTGTAAAATTAAAGTTTTTTTCCCTATTTAAATGTTGTCACAAAGTCAAGAATTCATATTCATAGCACATTTCAACTAGTCTACTTCCATTTGCCTTAAATATTTCCACTGTTGTTTCTGTTCATGTTTTACATGCCTGGTTTCCTGCAATAGCTAAAGAGACCACAAGACTTTGGCCCCTCGCAGTTACAGCTCTGAGTATTATCACAGACGCCTCTCGTTTGTGCAGCAGCGAAGAGGGATTTAGTTTCTGTGCATGTTTCTGCCATTAGTCCTGAGTATGTGTTTCCATCTCTCTCACGGTGGTCGCTCTTTCCTATTAGATGTCAACTGTCCTCTTGCTCTGTTTTCTCTCTCTCTCCTCGTACACTTGACGACAACAGCTCTTGAAAATGAAGTGCTGCGTCAGCACAAACCATCGTCCCATGTCGACCGCTTAGCCCCGGAGCTCAGTCCAGACATACCAGACATCTTTGGGGACAGGACCCGACCGAGAGGCAGGACGGGTCATGACGGTGTTTGCACAGCAGGTGGACACAAGTTGCTGTGGAAGGACTCCCCGGACAACGACAAGGAGATGGTGGCAGAAGCAAAAGTGCAGATCCTGGAGCTGTGGAAGGAGGCAGAGACCTTACAGGAGGCTTTCAGAAACTACCAGCAGAGGGCAGCGCAACCCACCGCGAGTCTTATGTCGCCTTCAAGACCCTTTTCTCCTCCTGTCCAGTCAGACAGACAGATCTCTTACCTAACTCAGCAGCCGAGACCAACTTACACCTCCAGAACTGTCCCCTCAGAATCTACAAAGACCTCAGCACATCCTCATTCACATGTTACCAACCAGACAAACAAAATCCAGCTGAAACACTCGGGCCTTTTCGACCATCAGCACTCAGTGGTTCGAAGCTCACAGAAACAACAATCGCCTCCATTAAGATGTTTATCTCCATCCAGGAAGAACCGCCCAAGAACGTCCACGGAAGGTATTTCCAACTCAAACGCAGACATTTATTATATGTAGTATCGATTTTCAACAACACTGTTGCACTGTTAAAATTATTAAAAAATAAAATAAAATTTATATATATTTTTTAATTGGCTTTCAAAAAAGTTTTTAATTTTGTAAAGTGTGTACACAATAAAAAAGATTTTTGTTAAATTTACAATGGGCATACATGTTTATGGCGTTTGTTCATATTTGTGTTGCAATTAAACTTCCGGCTGATAGATGGCAGCAGTCATTACGTCCCCCCGCAGCTGAGGGAACCAAAAAATCCAGAGAGATCTGGGAGATGACTGAGGCTGAGAGGATACAGTCGATTGGGCAAATTTTGGTTTCAAAACAAATGACAACAGGTGACTCAGAATATGAGTCATGCGGTCTGTCAAGTCTGCAACGCCAGAGTCATGCTCACAAGTACTAGGACAGTACCACAAATATATCCTTGTTCCTACGGTATCAGAATATATTACAATAATTTATATGGTTCCCTCTGTATAATGGTACTTATGACCAGATTCTTGCTAACACACACCCCTGTACAGTATATGCATGAATCATGATTCAATACTTTCTCTCGCAGTGTTTCCTGTAGACTTGTCGGAGCCAGTGTTGTCCTGGCAGTTTGCAGAGCAGATGTCTATTGTTCCCGACCTTGCAGTCGACGACGACAAGGTGTTGAGCCCGGGCGACTTTTCCCCCAAACTTCCTCGGAGTCCACAGCTGCAGAGCACTGCGAGAGACCCACCCAGGTACCATCTGGCAGGGCTTCACGAGCGAGGCCAGGCAGACACGAGTACTGAATATAATTAAGGATTGAGTGGCTTCACATCTGTTTTGGAATCAAGGACAATAAAAGTCAGGGATGAAAACAAGATAATTAATCTCACATTTCTGACCCGACTTCATCAGATTTGCAGTTTGGAATGTGCTTGAGTCAAATGTTGTTTTTGGACTTGGAAGACCTTTTTTCATTACTCATAACTGTTAAGAAGTATATCAGTGCTTTCAGAGTGTTGAATGGTTGAATTTAACATTTTAAATGTTGAATTATTTTAATTTGTTTTTAAGAATTGAATTTGGAAAAATTGAAATTAATCATTTCTGTAAAAAAAAAGTTGGATCTGTTTTTATTTAGTAATTGAATTTAAAAAATGATCTCAATGAACAGGGGGTTTTTTTACACATAATTCCAATAATTCAAAACATTTTTATATTTAATTTAAAAGGCTAGATCTTAAATAATATTCAATTGGGAAGATGTAATTAGAATATATGTAAAATCGAAATAAATGAATAATTTGGAAAATATTGAATTATTAAAAGAAGAAGAAAAAAATAAAAGAAATACGTTTAAAAAAATAAACATATGGTTAAGTGCAACCATTCAGTATTATGATGGCACTGATATTTCTCCATGTTGTCTTTCAGTGGTCCGAACGTTCATTCTGTTGCTTCAAGTGCTGAGTCGTCACCAAAGCCAGAGAGCATCAACATCGAAGATCTTACTGAGGAGGTTCCAGGTACATGATATCTTCTTGTTGTAAAACATTACTATCTAGGGAACACTTTGCTTGTTACTTCTGCAGTAAGTTTATGTTCACAACAGTGTTTTATGTTGGCCTCTGAAGAGCATAACTTATTTCAACTAAATCTCCAGAAAAGTTACTTACGGATAAAGGTGGTGTTCTCTTGTTTCATCTGGATTTAGGAAGGTTTTATCAATTATTTGTAAGGCTTTAATGACTGCTGTAAATTAGTTTAAAGAGTCGCTGACGTGATTTTGGAATTATTCATCTATTAATTATTTCCATTTTTAACAAGCAGTTTAGCTTCACGCCAGCAAAGTATGACAAACATAAACTTTCTCAAAATAAACATATGTTTTTTAACTCTTGTGTCGTCTCCACTACTGGGTATATTTCTGTTAGCCAGGGAGGTTGTGCACCTTGACCCAGAGACAACGCAAGGGATCCACCCGGGTCATTATGACCCAGGCAAGGGTTAATATGGATTGAGTCCAGAAAACAATCGACAACTGATCTGTAAACTGTTTGTACTCCGTTTCTCTCTGGCGGTCAGACCACAAAATATCAACAGAGATATCGACTCCTTGTTCAGCACTTTAGAAAGTTCTTTGCGCCATGTAAGTAAGTAATTTATATTTAAAGAGCGCTTTTCAAGACCAGGGTCACAAAGCACTTAAACAATCAAAACAATACTCAATAAAATATATACTTAAAAGATCAAGACAACATAAGACAAACACAGGAGTCTAGGAAAATCAGGGAAAAGCCTGCACAAATAAAAATGTCTTAAGGTGTTTCTTGAAGGAGTCAGTAGATCCATCAAACACAGAGGGAGAGGAAGATCGTTCCAAAGCTTAGGAGCAACTACCTGGAACGATTTCTCTCCTCTGGTCCTGAAGCGTGTGTGAGGAACCATCAGTAGATTCTGATCCACAGACCTCAGAGCCCGAGCTGGGGTGTAAGGCTGGATCAGATCACTGATGTAAGGAGGAGCCTGACCATGAATAAATCTGAGAGTAAGAACCAGAATTCTTAAATTAATCTTGAAAGAAACTGGCAGCCAGTGAAGAGAATTAAGGATCGGAGAAATGTGAGTTCTTCTACTACAACGGGTCAGATTTCTCACTGCAGAGTTCTGTATTATCTGAAGGCGTGGACCCATTCCTACTGAGTCACTAGTCTGTAGACTGTCGATCGTATGAACACATCACCTCTGGCTTAAGGAATGGGATACTTCTTCTCAACTTTGAAATCGTTTTTTAATGTATTTAGTAGTGATAGGTTGATGAGGCTTCATTAAACAGCTGTATCATGAATACATTGTTCTCACTACACAGTTGTTCCATGAATCCTCATCAACACATAACTATGATTACTATTTAAATTCATTATGAATTTTACAGTATAAGATTAATTCATTCTAAATATGAATACATAATTCCAACATTTAGAACAGAACATGTTAAAAAAAGATGCGATCGAGACGTACTAGGAGGTTTAGCTGTTATAAAGAGGGATAAAGAAATTACCCTGTACGCTGGTTGAAAACTGTGAAGGATCCAAACTCTAAGGTCAACTATGTTGGTGAGAATCCTTGGTTATGGAGGTCACATCTATGGGTATTTGTGAGAAAAAGAAAACGACTGATATCATGTAGACAAGTCAGGTGGAACATGATTTGCGTTAACTTTGCGGGTGAAACAGGCAAACACGTCGTGTCATCCATCAAGTGCACTGCGGTTCTGCCAAGACCGTCTGAGCATCGTCCACAGATGGTATCAGGCATTCGGGGCTTAAATCAAAGCCCAAAGTTCTTTCCCAGATCTGTCATGTTTTTTACGGCATCTACAGAGAATCTTCTCAAAAGCACCTGGATGTTTCCTCACACTGCCCGAAGGTCCCGGGACGAGCAAGGCCACATGTGGTTCCTCTTACGGCTTTTTAAAGCCCTTCTGATTTATTACGCCGAGGCCAATCGTTTTATATTCACGCTCCGTCAACGATGCCGAAGCGGAGCTCTGGAACTCCTTTATGCGAGGTTTAAATGTAGTCGGTCGTTAATGAGCGATGTGTCCTCTCGGCGGCCCGGGACAATGGCGAAGATGAGGGCAGCTGATTATGTATTCTCTGCTGGTCCTCTGGCTCGGCCGCATTATGGTGGAGCATAAAAGACCTCTTTGTGCGTCGCTCCCTCCAGATCCAGGCCGCATTCCAGAGCTTCTCCTGGACACTGGCGTCCCTCTCTCCAAGGAGGCCCCTGATGGCCCCTCTGTCCCCCGCCTACGGACTCCACCACAGGACCTCCCGGAAGCCCCGATTGACCGGCACAGCCCAGTGGGTGAGTGTTTGTTGGTATAATTTGAGCTTCTGTAAATGGCAATTTACTGTCCTGCCGCATGATACCACACACGGAGGTCACAAGGTGATGATGTCATCATCGCTGGACTCGCTGTTACTCCTCTTCTGTTTTGTCTGCAACTAGGGTTCTTCCCATCACCTCTTGGCGCCATTTTGAATTACAGGTGTTGAGGCTTTATCAAGGTGCACTCTCTGGTCACATGCTTGCTTGACGTTTATTCCTTTCCATAGACGCCCAACGCAACCAAATGAATTCTGGACAGCGCGGAATATTTTAGCTATTTTAGACACACTATGAAGAGGCTGTTTTTAAGTCCTTTATTTCATCATAATCAATCGCATCACATTAAAGGTCACTTCACAAATAAGGAAAAATGTAGCTTTTTATTCAACTTAAATATGGGGGGTTCTCTCTTTGGGTTTGAGGGGGGTGGTTCTACTTTTGCTATCTGCTTGATGCTTGTTTTAGTCAACCCATTTTTGTATGCCCCCTTAGCATTGCGCAGTTGCCCTCTAGGGGGAGCACAGGCGTCTTTGGGCAACAAAAAATTCTGTGTTAAAACTTTTACCGATTGGGGAAAAAGAACACTTTTTTCATGGAGCTGGTTCTACGTTCCACAACGTTTTGAAACGATAGTCCCCTAAAAATAGAAAGGTATCTATAATCCACTTCATTCCCTCCATCGGCCATCTTGCTTTTGCCTCTTACGTCTTGTTTTTTTTTTGCAGTCACACTTGACCAGTGGTTCACTCTTGTCCACAGCAGCAGTGAAACTTAGTTTGACCTCAGGACTGTAGACGACACTGGTCATGAAAGGGTTAATAAACCTGCTCATAAAACGATCCCTGTTCTAGAACCTTCTCGACACACGCCTGAAGACGAGCAGGCCAGTTGGATACGTGAAAGAAAAGAGAGGCAGGAGCAGAGAAGGCTGGAGCAGGAGCATGCCAGAGAGAAGGAGGTCCAGGAGCGGGAGCGGCTGGAGATGGAAATGGTAGAGATTGGAAAAAAAGGGCTGAATCAGGAGGAAGATGAGATTGAGAGATTTGTGTTATAGCAGGAGGAGCAGCCAGATGAAACGAGTGGAGAAGAAGAGAAGGTGGACGAGCAGTCCAAACCTGCTGAGGAGAATCCCCTGGACAAATACATGAAAATGGTTTTGGAGGCCCGAGAGAAGACGCACACTGAGGTGAGTCATGTGACAAGAGAGACTCGGTTAAACAGGAAGTGCTATCGTAGAAGAAGCAACAGGATGATACAAGTATCCATCTTCCTCGACTTGTTTCAGAGCCCGAAACAAGAGGCTGGAACTCTGAGCCCTGAGCTCAAGACCCTGTCGGACAAAGACAACAGGTGACTTCAAATGTTCTGATCCTGAAATCCTTCTTCTTTCAACCCGGGAGGCTGATTTCTGTCTTTCTTTCACTCCTGCAGTGTTGTGCAGTTTTCCCATCACGATGCAGACGAGGATGACTTCTGGTGAACTTTTTGTTTATACAATGTTGGTCTCATGAAATGTTCAAATAGTTCTTGAATATGATTTATTTTTGATAAAGTTGTTCAAACATTACGTGGTCCACTGTCTTTCTTGTATGTATTTAAGTATGAATCACTGCAATTCACATTCTGTAACTGGTATGTTAACAACATGAGTTTGAAGCTAATATAAGTAGATTTTATTAACTAGATTTTTTCTATAGTCACTGATGGTAGAAGAACTTGTATCCCTTCACTTGTGAACAAGGTCAATCATATAATTTACTCTTGGCTCGTTCCAAGCATTGCTTTCCAGGTTTAGTTGTCAATTAGATTGATTACATTTGTTGGAAAAATATAAATAGAATTAAACTTAAACCTACTGTATATCAGCTCAATTTATTCTGATCAATAAAGGAGACGCACAAACAAAACAGACACTGAATGTAGCCCAGCAGGAAAAGTAAATGAAAGACAAACACTGGTCATTTCATTTTTTTTTATTTACAAAAAAAAAATGCTGCAACATCAAAAAAAAAAAGGGATTCCAGTCAGACAGGAAGTGGGATTGTTGTCCTTCTGGTGATTGATAGGTAGCCTTCATTGTTTTTGTAAGATTTTGGTTCATTCCGACGCAGACTGCTGATACAGTCGTATTTTTCCTGCTCACTTTCACTCATCAGAACGCAATCTACTCCAATAACACTAAATTATAGCGCTTATAAAACAAAATGTTGGCGATCGGTTCGTCACAGGAATGCCTCGACATGAATGAAAAAAAAAAAAGCTGAACTAGCGACAATAACTACAAAGTATAAACCACTAAACTAGCACATGAAAACAGTTACACTCGGTAAGAAAAGGATTCAGGCAAACACTGCCTACTAAACAAGTCACATGACTTTTCCATCACTGCAGAGTCGGGAGGTTCATGCAAGGATCTCCCAGAAAACTCTGCTGACATTAACGATTAAAGGATTACGTAGCGGTGACTGCATGTTGAGGATAAACACAAAAAAAAATTGACAGCAAAATGAGTTTGTAAAAACTATTTTCGCCTGAAAATAGTTTTTACAAACTAGAAAATGAATCATTCAGTTTTTAAATTTAGACACAGTTCAAATCCTGCCGCGACACACTGTTGTGTGATCGTTCCCTACACTCCTGAGGTAGCGGTTGCATCAGCCATGACGGATCTGACCTTTTGAGCGAACCTGCGACCTCCTGGTCCATGTTGTCTTGTTTACGAATAAACAAGACAACATGGTGTCCGATGTTAAATTTGAGTTTTTGATCCGCTGCTCTACCGGTCAGCATTTCTTTTTACACCAACAACATATGGCAATGTGTGACATTCATTCAGCATTGAATTGATGATTTTAAAAAGGAACATAATAACTGTCTTTTGAAACTACATTAATATAGTGCAACTTTTCAAAACAACAAACAGATTTTTCGATCTAAAAAAGTTTTCTTTTTTTCTATTATAGTAAAAAAAACTATTGAAAATAAAAAATATCTATTTAACTTCTAATAATTATTGTTTGATAATAAATGTAATTATTGTAATTAAATTGATTTTATTGATTTTTCCAATGTGGATTTTTTTTTTAATCTTCAATTCAATGCCGTATGAATGTTGTGGTGTTTCCAGCCTTGTTTTTGATCTAAGAACATAAAAAAGAAGTTAAAATAAGTAGCTTGTTGGCGAGAGGAAGCAGAAACACTGACGCGTTAGTGTGTTAGTGCTGCAGGTTAAAGACGCTGGTCGAAAAAAAGTCTGTGTGTGTGTTTGTGTTTCAGATCCCTTATGAGTAGGAATTGATGCACTCCTTTGAGCGCGAGGTGATGTCCTGCAGCTCCCGCTCCTCCTTCATTTTGATGTCTTGGTAGGTGTGCATGTGACTGGCGTCCTTAAGGTAGGCCCAGTTTGCGGACAGAATCATGAGGTAGTGGATCTGGAAGAGAAGGGTGAGGTGGATGGCCGGTGAGCATGTCAGAGGAGCAAAGCAAAGCTAAAGAAGTGGCAACGAAGGGAGAATTCTGGACCCATAGCTCTTCGCTTTTCCTAAAATTAACAAATCTACAATTTCAAATGATTAAACAACAAACTTTGACAAACACCTGAATTCTCCCTTCATCACAGAAGCTAAAGCAACACTATGTCAGAATTGTTTTTACAGACACAAAATATTATTTTCTAGGTCATTATTAATTGGGTTAGGTGGTACATTTCCGAGCCTCTTTAATAAAGGGACAAAAATCAACTTTTTATTAACATACGTATTAGGGGCTGGTTCCCTGAAGTATTGCAAATACTTGCACACGTACAAAATAGATTTCTCATGCTAAAAATATTTACCACACATTTAAGAAGAAATTCTAAAACACAGATCTTGAGAGAACATTTTTGAGGAGACGAAAACGTAGTCTAGTTTTGTCATATCCAACATACAACATTTCAGTTTTACAGTGCTGCTGTCATATTTCCTGACTGCTTGATGATGTTTTTCACAGAAATAAGTAAATAGTTCCAGAAGGATTGAATAAAACATCAGCAGTGTGTTGCTGAGCTAAGATAGATTTCATTTCTTGACCTAGAAGTAACATCGACTTATCATGTTTACTATATCCTAGTTAAGCTTTTCGTTATGTTGTTTATACATTTCCTGGCTTTAGACTTGATTTAGCCATGATAAAGTTTTTCCAAAGTAACAAATGTTGCACTAAGGATAGTTGATATCTTTTTAACATCAGGTGCCACAAAACATTCTGTAACATTCTGTGAGGATTCACAACTACACTTGTTAGGTTGACATGTGAATAAAATACATATATTATCACCCTCTTTTGTTATCTTGTGGTTACCTACATTTTGGTTTCACGTGTCAATGTCGCAAACAAGTACTAATTTTATCCACAAAAAACTATTGAAATTTGCAGTAGTACGGTACATGCTAGCTGCGGAATACGGTTAAATACTAATACTGCACCTTTTTTTCTTTTTTTTTTTACTAATTGCTGTTTATTTAAACATTTTTAGGTTGGAAATTTTAGAAGATGTATCCGCTAGTTAGCTGTTAGCTGCTAGCTTGAGTTAGCATGCCAACAGTGTAGTTAAGACAGATCGTTCTTCATAGTGTTGCTTTAACCTTTCAAAAGTTTCACACACAAAAGTACACATTGTCACAGGTAGCTTGAAGGCTAACACCTGAGGAGCAAAGTTTAGGTTAGCAAGTGAAGAAACAGAAAGACGTGGCACATGCAGAGAAAAGGTTTTGTTGTTAGTGCGAAGCCAGTGAGTTTCCCCTCAATTGAACCCTCGACAGTGGTGGTTGTAGGAAATAAACAGGTGGAGCTCCGTTCGTAAACAAAGATGTTTATTTTATAAAGAAAGGCTACAGTCTTCAATTAAATATACCAAATAGTCAGATTTGTTTTAGCATGCAGGCTCAGTGTTAAGATAAAAACAGTCTCTTTAAAAGGCACGTTGAGAGAAAGAACATGAAAGTTCACTGCCCAGGCCCAACTTCATACAAAACTCGAAGATATGTTTGACATGGAATTGAAAAAAAAAAAGGGCTCAGGGCCTCGTTTGGTGGTCGTACTGGCCTCCTCTGGCCTAATGTTACACTACAATATACAAAGCTTATTACAGGAAGTGAAAGATAACACTGAAAGTTTCTGTGCAACGTGTGATGTTACGGTGTCACTTCTATCTTCATGACACCTTCACTGACCAGACAAGAATTCTTCTCAAGGGACATTCTAGGAAACTGGGTCATTTCACAATCTCAAACTATATTTTACAGAGTGAATTTAAGTGTTGTCAACGTTCAAAATGTTTATTTTTTTTAAACCAGACTCCAAACCATCACTTCATAATTTCAATTACGCCTTTGATACTACATTTCATGTATTTTAAAATAAAGGTTTAAATTATTTCATAGAAATCACCGCTTTTGTCTTTCCTAAACTTTCACAACTCTTTTCTCGTTCTCACAATTAAAAAACATCTACAGTGGGTGACATCACTTAAACCATTCAAGGAGCCAAGGTCTCAGGCAATGTTGCCACACTTTGGTTTGTTACTTCTTATTCTTCTTTTGTTTTCAGGACATTTTAAACTGAATACTTTTCTTGGTAGCTTAGCAAGTGGCTAACTAGATTCAGGGACAATTTATATCTTTGTATATGATGAAGATTAGAATTTCAATTGTGTAAATGAAATAACAAAATGTACTTTTTAACATTGAGTTTAGACAATAAAATGCCAGGAATACATTGAATTAAAAGGAGTTAATAGTGTGTGTTGCGGGTGGTAAAGACTTAATGCCTTAAATACTGTGACAGTCTTTCAAATGTCTTGAATGAGGTGATTTTCTTTCAGGAATTAAAAGGTGCGAATGACGCCAGTTTCGTAGAGTGACCTGTCAAATAATCTGATGTCTCCTCCTGACCTGATCTGTAGATAAACACTGCTGGGTTTAGGTCTCTGTGATGGCTTCATATAAATAACACTGTGACTCTACTTCACCTCAGTCTGACGGAAACTTTCATCGGTTGGAAACCACAAAGCTAAGAAAAAGCAAACAGCTATTTACACTTAGTCTCTAGTCTCGTGTGTTTAGTTGTGAGCGACGACTAGTGGACAGGCTAGAACTTAGTGCAGCAGTCTTCTCGACTCTTAAACTTCAAGACGGCAAAGTTATAAGTGGTAGCCATCATGTAGATCAGCTGGTGGAAGAGAACAGAAGAGATGGTAAGTGGACATGCCGGCGACCTTTAAAAGACCTTCAGTTGACTCTGACAATCATGCTGATCCGTTGAGCTCACACCGACGGTGTTTGGTTAAAAGATTCTCAGGTCTGAAGTTTCAAGTCTCGAGTTCAAAGTCCTCTTCGACTCATCATCAATCTCTTCATATCTACTACTTTTGACTGACTTTTTAATCACACCAGCAACATTCTTCCACTACACTCATGTCCCATAATGCACTGCAACTGTTAAAGCTTTTGGAATTCCTGGTCAGTTCTCTTTATTTATAATTTTTCAAAATACTGACGTCAACAATCACAGATAATTATATTTACTAACTTTAAAGTCTCCATTGTAAATGTAATTAAATATTCTCTAACACACCTCTGGCCCTTTACCCTCATGAAGTATTAATATTTTTATGAAAGTTGAACGAAAGTACTGATGAGTTCAATTTAGTGTGTTTTATAATGCCAATTTATTCCTAAGAATTACTTTTTTACGACTCAATTTCCCCTTTTTGTATCCATATTTAAGTTAAATAAATTACTTTTTCTATTGCCACTCAAAATAAATATTATTATTATAAATTGTAAATATATTTAGTTTAAAACGAAATATACCTCTTATATATACGTATTTTAGCGATAGATTTTAGAGATATTTAATCTTCACATATTTATTCATTTCAGATGAGAATATTTAAACAAAATTAATCTTAAAGGAATTTCTAAATAATCTCTTCTCTACCGACAGATTTTCATGTTAAACCAACTTCTCTTCCACTCCTGTCATGGCTCCTTCTTGTTCACACAACAGTCTTTCCACAAGGATATTTCTAATATGAAATGATGAGGGACGTCTTACCAGTGCGATGACGGTGGCTCCGGCTCCGGCGCAGGCTACGATGTACAGATGGTACGACAGGTAGAACTGGAAGCAGACGGGAAGCATCAGAGTGTGTGTGTGTTCAGTGTGTGACGGTGTGTGACGGTCAGGTCGACTCACCTCACTGGTGTTGCAAATGTCTCCTAGCGTGGATCCACAGGCTTTTCCCGGAGTGGCGTTCCAGGGGATGATTCCTGGAATAGCAAGCATGTCCTGTCACAAGATCCGACTAACAAGCAGAGTGAGAAGTGACGCTGCTGCAACATGACTTGTGTGTCTTTATGTTGACGTAAGTTGGTCTCATATGTTTAACTTATAATCGTTATCATAAAATAGACATTAAGGAATAGTCCAGACCAGAGAAGGCCAACATTTAAATCACAACATGAGGAACGTGTGTGAGAAAATAACGCTTTTCAAAAGAAAAGATTTGCCATGAAACTAAAAACAGATTTTGAGGGACATGTTTCTTATTATTTTAAGGGATAGTTCATCCAAAATGTTCTACTCACCCTCATGTCGACTAAGGGTTGGGATTCATTTCAGAGTAATCTGTTCCTTTTTATAGTCTTTGTCTTCATCTTCATCCAAAAAGACTTACCGGTACTTAAAAACATCCAAATACCTCCATGGTGCTCGTCTGTATAACTTAAACAAGTCTATATTTTAAGATTTAGTAGTCGACATGAGTGAGGTTTGAATTTTTGGGTGAACTATATCTTTAATAACCATGAGGTATGGAGTGAAAGTGACAATCAAATATAATTAAATAATAAGTAAACAAACATAGATTTTGACAAAAATCTTACAAAATAAAGAAGAGAAAAAATGTATAATTTGAAGGTTGAACTAAATAAATGTTGATACCTATTACCATAATAAATGGTTGGTAATATGAGTGCTAGTCACAGTGTCATCCACAAACATCGTGGTTCTTAACAAGTATGTCTCCCCTTAGTAATAAAATCATGAGGGACATAAAATTAAGACAATATCTCATAAATATGAGTGTTATAAAAACAAAAACAATAATAATTAAATAAATAAAACTGTATATAAGTGATACATTCTTTTCCCAGATTGTTTCCCAGATTCCCAGATTTCCAACTTCCCAGATTCCCAAATTCCAGAATTCCCAGATGCAAAACAAATAGACTCAAGGACTCATTCATTCCTCGGGCTATTAAATTGTACAATTCTGAGTTCGGGGGCAGGAGTGGAGCAAAAGTATCTTGATGTTCTGTTATATGTTAATCTTTGTATCCTTTGTCTTTGTTATTTTTATTTGATCTATGTTCTTTGTCTTTAGACTTGGATTGTATCATCTTGTTCTTTCTCTTTATTTCTTTTTCTTCTTGTTTTTATTTTATTTTTATGAATAATTGGTGTATTGCTGTGCCTAATTGAAAAAAAACAATTTCCCGAAGGAGACCTCCTGAGGGATCAATAAAGTTCTACCTAACCTAACCTAAATAAAATCATGTTTATCTTCTCGACACAACCAGCCTCAAAATCTTCTCCTGGCTCTGCTCGTCTCTCACCGTACTGACGGACGTCCACACAGATGGACTCGATGTCGGTGAGGTTCGCCGTGAGGGACCTCATGGTGGCACAGGTGGACCACATGTTGTAGAAGAGGAAGACCGGAACGGCGGAGAAGCCGAACACACCCAACCAGGCCACGCCCAAGATGTAGGTGAGGAAGACAAACTGGACAACAAGAGGAAGGTTGTTTTTTTTTAACTGTAAATGTCTTAAAAGTTCTATATGTTGATGAAATAAAGGAACAAACAACTTGAGAATTGTGAACTGCAGCAGTAAACAGCAAGCACTGCAGATGTTGGATTCTGCTGCTCTCCTGAGGTAAATATTAGTGCCCGGCTGTGTGTTTGGACATACCATTCCACTGATGCAGCGTCCGCAGATGGTGGTCTTGAACTCACTGTGCAGCTCCTTGACGGCACTGGTGGTGTAGAAGCCCTCGGCCAGCAGGATGATCCCGTACAGGAAGAAGAAGGAGGCGACGCCGTAGATGACGTACTGCATCAGCTGCACTCTGGAGGAACATCAACTCATGAGTGCCCACAAAAACTTTTTTTTTTTTAATGGGAAGATGTGATCAGATCCACAGTGGAGCAGAGACAGCAGGTGATTGATGGCTCTTGGTTGTTTCAGATGGCAGACATCTTAACTTCAACATCTCCCTCTAAAATTTACAGCTGCATAAAACAGAGCTGTCTCTTGTCAACCGGCTTTTACTGCCAAGACTAATGGAAGCTCCGCAAAAAAAGCCCATATTTGGATTCTTCTCTGGATTAAAGCTTCTTCGTCGGGTTTTCGATAAGAAAAATGAGCTTATGGTTGGAAACGATTGCACGGTGAGATCGGAGAGAGAGAGGGACACTTACACGTCGGTCAACATGGCGTGATCGCTGACCACTTTGGAGAAGTGGGCCTCCAGGATGGTCACGGTGCCGGTCAGCGCCACGTGCCCACAGCCGCAGAACAGGGCCACGCCCGAGAAGCAGAGGATGGTGGCGACCAGCGAGGCGTACGGCACGCCACCGAGGCATTTGATGCAGCACTCGAAGCAACCTGTGGAGGCAGGACAGAGACTTTGAGTCATCGCGGCCAACAAGATTCGATTCCACAGTTTCACAAGAAAAACTTGTGTTTCTGTTCAAACGGTTGACTCATGGAGATGCAAACAACCAACAACAAGTCTGTCTTAAAAGAACCCAGATGTGAACATGATAGCAGCTGCAGACACTTTTATGGAATTCCAGATCAACGTCTGGATTTTCACACCATCAGATGCGTTTGATGGAAACAGGGCGAAGGAGAAAAGCGTATGAAAGTCGTTCAGGGACACACAAACAAACCAGTGTTTCCAATCAGATCCACATGTTCTCAACAAAACGCTGTTGTCACAGAACATCCTGTTTTTAGAACCAACTTTCTATCTCGCTGGGTTTCTGTCTTCTCCTCACTCCAAGATCCAACTTTCCTTTCCCAGAGATAACAGATGGTTTGCTGCTGACACGACTCTGGAGAGAAGAGCAGGGAGCGCTGCTTTTTGACTATTTATGGGCGATGAAAGAACGTGAGCTGGGAGACGAAGAAAAGAACCCGGTTCGCAGCGTAAACAGTTTAAAGAGCTGCCGCTGGACAACTTGTCACATTCAGGTAGACTCGGGATTCTTGAAAGCTGACTCCGGGACGAAGCAGTGAACTTTCCTGGCGCGAAACGTCTCGTAGTAAAGGAATGAAAGTTTCCATGAGAGGTTGTATACCGTCGGAAATAATGATGGATCAGCTCGGGTTTAGGAAACAAACATTTTAGGGTATTTTTCGGACCATAAGGCACTTAAAGTCCTCTGGTGCTCATATGTCTTAACACTGGTTGTACTTACTGATTTTATTTTGCTCAGATATCAGTGAAAATATTAGCTACACAGTGAGTCTCAGTAGTATGATGCAAATATATGGAAACAACTCCATAGTATCCTAACTAGTAAGCCTAATGCTCCTATAATCTGGTGCACCTAATGGCACGAAAAAAAAATTGTAAGTCTCCCAGGTCTGCCCCTGGGCTTCCTCCCAGTTATACCTAGATAGTCGTCCATCCTGACAGTTGGTCTCTACAAAACTCAGTGACACCGTCGATCAGGTTCCTGATTGGCAGATGACGGCGACGATGACGGCAGGAGAATCAAGTCACAGCATTGAGATACGAAAAAGTGATTTCGAAATCTATCAAAAGTCGTTAAACAATGATTTATGTGAATAAATGTCAGATCTCATTAATAGATTGCCGTCAACATAAATTAACTTTGCAGACCAGCATTGACCCATGAGCAAAGTTACTAGACGTCTCAACAAACATGATGATGTTCTATCGCTGTTTTTTGTTTGCTTTTTCAAAGGCTTTCGAGCGGCAAAATCCACAAGTTAATTTCTTGACGAAGATGGTGGACTGGACCGCTTATTTACAGTGACAACAATGGCTGATGTCTAACGGTGTGTTTAAGCGTGGTCTGATAATAAATCCACGCTGCTGTTTTCACAGCTGGACGTGACACTCGGAGGTTCTGTGAGGAGAGGAAGCTCCGGAGCTGCCCTCAGATATAAACTGTTGCATCTGTTGACAAAAGGCTTTTGTGTGATGCAGACGACAAAGGAGCCACATCACACGGACACAATTCTCCTCCTTCAGTGAATGAGTTTTTTTTATTGTTTATTTATTGACATTATTCTTTCTCTATTTTCGATGTGTCAACATCAAGGCCAATGGGCTATATTTGGTCTGTAAAACAAGACTCATTTTAACTGCCATAAAAACTGCATCACCTCCAGTGTGTGTCAATATCATGATAGGATGATAATGTGTTTATGAGGTGTTGGTGAAACACAGAGAGGCTTAATGTTGAAACTTCAGCTACTAATGATTGTAACAGACTTACATCGCTTTTTGTACAGACCTTTTGGTTCATATTAATTTTGTTTGGCTCACTTTTAAATTAAGTTCTATACTTGTGGCGGATCAGTGTCAGAAACATAATGAATAAACCAGTTTTTTGCTTTGCTAGTAATACTTTGGGTCTTAATCTCATGATGGGTTTTGTAAGGCGAGTTCAGGTACAGGGATAAATATCCCTTATCCCAATATTTTCTGTTCAATATTGGCTCCTTCCGAGAAAGAGACTAAACGTAGAACAAAAGTTCTTCCAAATTGTCAGGAAGTCTGCTGTACTAGTGGTTTATTAACTGGGAGGAGGACCAGGATACTGTGGAGAGATAGGTATCAGTTAATGTTGGTTGTTGCTCCAGGAGTGCATGAGATATTCTTGGCCTTTTTACTTTGGTTGCTGCCCCCTTGACCCAAGCTCTTCAGGGGCATGTTTGCCGCATGATTGCAATCAAATTGTCTGTCATCCATTTGCGTTGTTGCAGTGCAATGTGGGACTCACAACGGCACAGTAAACATCTCATCAATATTTGGTTAATATGTTTTTAAAAGAAAAAAAAAGTCACTTTATATTTGACACGGCAAAATTCTAAATAGTTTACCAAACAGTTTAAACTAGAAATATTCAGGACAGCCTTCATTTATTTTGTATCTTTGATGAAGGTGTTATGACATTGTTGTTGCTCAACCCGTGTCTCGGCACAAGAGAAAGAAATTATAAGAAGAAGATCAAACACAGATGAGAAGCATTAAAGAACAAGCTGAACTATCACGATGATGGTCACATGGCGTGCATGTGCCTAGCAACATGTGTGAGAAGAAGGTGAGACAGACAAGTCGTTGAGAAAGTGACGCCTCAGACACATTAACGTCACAACAACAGAGGGACAGAAAACATAGAGAGTCCAAGAGGACACAAAGAGCTACTGTTGCAGCTCCAGACTGTCCATCACTCGGACTCTCGGGGCTCATTCAGAACAGCGGTGACCCTCGGCCTGCTCTTCCGGGCCACAGGCAGACATGCCCCACTGCTGAGCTCCATCCGGCAGCTCATACAACTCAGTCCAAATGAGCCACTTCACACTCCAGAGAGACTCGTATCGGACCATCTCATGAAAGACGGATCAGGCTGGTGGTGGGGATGACAACCCTCTTGCAATTACACTGCAGCTGCTTCATCTTCATCATCATCATAATCATCATTAATCCCCAACATTCCATCGGAAAAAATTTCCTACATCTGGATTAAAGAAATGTATCATCCAAGTGCTTCAAGGGGAACCAATTGAAGAGTTGCATTAGGAAATAGCACGGAAGAGAACTTTTAGAATCACATGAAATATATATAAAATGGGGTTTATGTTTTATTTTTTTAAACCCCTTTTCCTGATTCAAATCTTAATAATAATGTATAAGTATTTTTGTGTTATTATTACTATAATTCATGGTTTTATTTGTTTAAAAAAATGATTTCAAACTTTTTTTTTCCTCAGCTTGAAAACTTAGTGTATTTATTACATTTTTTAGAATTCTATTTCTTTAGATTTGTTTCAAAACTCTTGAGTCAAAATTGAACTTTTCTTATTGTTTTTTCTCTTAATTATTTACAGTATGTAATTTTTTTCTGTTATGTTTAGAGATTTCACAAATCTCTTATTTGGTTGTTTCCGTTTCTCCTGATGTAAATGCTGTTTTAAATTATGTTTTTTTAAAGGCCATTGTTTGCATTCAAAACTTTTTTGTTCGCAAACTTTTTGTCTATGATTAACAGAACCAGACAAGGGCTCAGGAACAAGCTCTTCCTTCTCATCTGCCCGGGGCGTCCGGGTCCATTAAAAACTCAGTCGCGGAGCCTCATTGCTTGCAGATGTGCTCCGACACAGCTAAGTGTTTGTTGTTTGTTGCCTCCACAAGGCGAGAGGCCAAAACACCATTTATGAGAAACAGCCTCATTTTCCTCACTCTTCTCCTTTAGCAGAATGAATCGTGAAAATGCCATAATGGCTGTAATGGTCCCTCTTGAGGGGGGGGGGGCACAGTAATCCACTCCTGCAAATGCGTTGCAGAGTGGTCTCTGTGTTTACCTACTGAGGAATCGTATGGCGTGTAGATAATAGACAGAGCCAAGGGAAGCTATGATGACAAAACAAGATGTAAACATAAACAAAAACATGTTGAAGATCCACATTTTGCGTTTATTATTCAAATTACTCGGATTAAAACCATGTTGCGGACTGTCAGACTCAGCACAGAACAGAAGATGATCAGAGACAAGTCAACACTTTCACCACGGATACCTCTTTGCTTACCATCACTGTTCTCCACTTACACGTCCTGATCTTCATCTAGTCAAACCTTCAACTCTATTTGATCAATCAAACAGGTCATCCTTATCTTCTTTATCTCTAACATTCTTGGTCCAGGACTCTCTCCCCTCCATGTGTCAAACCATCTGTCTTTCCTACCTTCTCTACAAGTTACTCTGTTGGACTCATCTCTGAACTTTCTGTTCAATGGAGACCTGAGTATCCTCAACTCTGACACTTCTAACTCTGCTTCTTGTCGGAGCCACGTTTCTGGAAAGAATGTTCCTCAACAACTGAAGCAGGGCCAGCCTCACTCAAACAAAAAAGCAGCACCATCTACACCACAAAACTGAGCAACAAATTTTCTTGGTAAAGAATTCCTGGAGCAATTTCAATATTATTAAGACTGAATAATATAAGACAGTTTTCCAGAAGAAGCTAAGAAGGTGATGCAGGGTGAGCAGAGCTGGTACTAAAGTTTGAAGAACGTTCATTTGGGACTCAAGCAGATGATGATAAGAAGGAAACTCCCTGGAGGCCGGACATTAACCATATTGTAAGATCCAAGAATTAACTTTTCACACCAATAACATAATCTAAGTTTCCCAATTTGCAGATGCAGCAATGATGTATCGAAGACTGTAACAGAAGTAACAGTGTTGACGCCAATGTGTCTTCTATACAATCACACATTCACCCGTGTGTTCCTGCCTTTTTAAGTTATTTGGTTCCATTTACGTAACGATTGCAAAATGGCTCAGAACTGTCCCTGGGACATTTGTAACCAAGCTGCACCATAAGTATTCAATTATAAAAAGCAGTGGAGTTTCTTTGACATGTCAAGATGCCAGTCTCTTTCATATGATACAAAAATTTCTGCTGGTTCACCGTCACTCCTGAATGGGATCACCTGGAGTCCAGGGCACGATTATCTCCACCGTGAGTTCCCAGAGCACCATTTCTTCTGAATAAACCTCTCCACATCATTTAGAAGCATGTTGGAAAAACAGCGTCCAGACACGGTCGTGCAGCTGGAACATCAACATTTACGCGCAGAGACCAGACTGACATTTAAACAATCCCCCACTGACTCTCGACTGGAGTCGAACCAACAGGCTGGAGAAGGTTAGCGCCTCGGTAAACACTCCACTCAAAGGAAGTGGACCAGGCCCTTTGTCGCTGCTCATTGGTGCTTCTTTTGTTCGGCCTCCGGGTCTCGCTTTTCCTCTGATGAAGTTTCCATGGATGTATTTCTCGTGTCCAGGAAAAATGCATCCTTTCAGCACATTCTCTGTTCCTATCTACGCCCAGACTTTCCTGAGTCCTTCTCCTGTTACCGGCCCAGTCCGCCTCCACTACAGATGTAGTCACACGTCGATCACTCAACCGGCCTCGTGAATCAATCATCATATCCACACCAAAGACCTACCATCCTGATGACCAAATTATTATGACCCCTTGGACACAGTAAGATGTTGGGTTTCCTCCAAGAGTTTAAAGAAAAACATACGAACTGTAGGTTAATTGATGACTTGTCCAATTGTATTAAGACTATTCATTGTTGCTGTTAAAATGTTCTGTCAGAAAGTGGTTTTGACCACGCATACATTTTTAATGGTGGACTAGAGAGACAGGACCAAAAGGTCTAGTTGACTTCTGTGACTGAGGCGGACTTTAAAGAGCAACAATTTCTCTTTTCTCTTTCTAAACAGAAAGTCAAATTTGTATGGCCTCTCGAGGAAAAGAGGAGAGGAAAAATATTTGCTCTTCTCATCAACAGGGTTGTGGAAAGTATGCGAAAGATACTCCAGCTCTTGCGTGGACTGACGACTGTACTGATAATAAAAGGAAACGTCAGTTTGGAATTTCAGAATTTGGCTAAGACAACTAGTCGGAGCACAACATTTGTGCTATTCCACTTTTGGTAAAAAATGATAAGGACAAGATTTGACATTATATAAGACTCATGTGATCTAAAAAAGATATCCCTCTGTTCAGGCATTTACCCTACTCAAACTTTTGTTTATAAGACGATCAGTAAACATCATCACAAGTTATTATCCATTATAATCAGATTAAATGATGGAGTCAGTTTGAACATGTACAACTAATTGGCTATATAAAGATCCATTTAAAGATCTGATACTAGGGAAAGAGTATAAAACTCTACATGTAAATTGACCTGTACACGGCAAAGGCTCCAGGGCAATATGTGGCCCCATAAATTCTAAAGAAGTTCACTAAATATCTCAGTGATTAAGCTTCCAGCTAATCAACTATCCAGAAAACTTTAGGGCTGAGAAAAAGAAAGGACATAAAGGAAGAAGAATAAGAAAATGTATCTCTAAAACAAGGAAAAAAAGTTCTGAATAAAGTTTTTATTTAGGTTACAGAGACATCCTACGTGACCTGGAACTATAGTTTTACTTGTTCATAGTCTGGGCCTCATAAAAGCAGTCAAAGGTCACGCTTTTTCTTTTTTTTTACTTTGTGATATATGATGAAAGAGGGAGGATTTTTGCATTGAAAAACAGCGATAAGAGGGATACACCGAGAAACAAACATGACTTTCTTTCAGAATGTTTGAGTCAATTTTTTTCACTTCGTTCAACATCGCTGCTCATTAAATTTGAAAAAAATGAATTAATCATGGAAAACTGTTAAAAAACAACTTCTAAGCTCATTTTGGTGAAAGAAAAGTTTGATCGGAAAAACACCAAATGTAGGAAGACGAAGAAAAGTTGTTGGAAAAGTGGTCGAAAGTCTTCAGGATGACCACAGAGGGGGCCGAGGAGGATCTTGGCCGTGTTTGTTTGGCAACAGCACAGTGAGCCGGCCCAGGGGCATGCTAATGAGAGGAAGGCTTTTCAGTCGGGGTGCAGGGGGGGCGCTGAAGTAGGGTCTTCTCACGGATACCAGACATCAGAGAGGGGGGGGGGGATCTGCGGAGGAGGGGGGCCGGAGGGGTCAGGGAAGTGAACTTCGCAGGAATCCCACAACAACAATCCCGATCTTTTTATTCTTCTGTATCATCACTGACATCATCCATGTGACGCTTTCACGCTTCCTTTCATGATTATCCAGCAGGTTTCCTGACACACAATCCTCGCCATTTGCTCATACATCTTTAAAGATTTAATTCAGGGAACATATAAAAGACATTTGAAACCCAGAGGGCGTCTGGATGACTGTTTCACGACTAACATGTTTGTTATTAAAGAATGAATCGCAACCGGCGGGTGAAAGAGCAAGATGCCAGTTATATAAAAAATGTTATTGCACTATAAGCAAGAAACATAAATCTATGTTTATTGAAGCCAAGAAGTTTTATTAAATTCAGTGGTTAATACAAAAGACATTAAATATTCTATTCAGGAATGAAGAACTAAGATTGTGTTGCATCATTTCAATAGAAAGTGATTCGTTTGCTTTAGCATTTATTTCTCAAAGTCAGAGATTAGTTCACACAAGAACAATTCCGAACGCTTTGGCTTGAATCGAGACCTGCCAAATGATCTCAGTGGTGAACAAGGAGTGGACTCACTTATGGTGTCGAGACAGACTCTCCTCAACTTGAGGACACAATCTGAATGGCCATGAATCTCTTACGAATGGACGTGGCTCCATTGTGGGTCAACCTCTCACGCTGTGAGTTGGTGGTGGGGGGGCTCTGAATGCCCCTAATTGTCCCGTCACCCATGAAGACCTGCAACCTGCTTGGCTCAAACCCACTTAAAGAGTTCTCAGGGGTTCAAATCTGAAGCCAAGTACCATGAAGATAAAGGCCGGAAACAATGGAGGACCCCTGAGAGCACAGAGGCCGAGATTGAAGTGAGACTTTGACTTTGAAATGTCAGCGGTAAAACCATCTACAGGTCTTATCATCGTCCCCCCAGAGGAACATAAGTGATCCTAATGTCTGCCTATTAGCAAAATAACTCAAAAACAGATTCCAACTACATGACCAGGACGGACAATGGGACAATGATTATGGTTTTATGGATTTCCATTTGGATTTAGGCTTTTTCCAAGAACAAATCAACGATACAATCTACAGAATAAGGCACATCTGGAACACCTCATCGTTGAGACGTCCTGACAAGATGCCGAGCTGGAACCAACCCATATCTATCTTTAGCCGTCTCTTCATTATCTTCATCTCTGATACTTCTTTGTTGTCGCCTACCTTTCACCTACTTACCATCACGAGAGCTCTACTGATATTTACCCGAGTGTTTCCTGTCAATGTAGCAAGTGAGCCTTTAAGCTTCAGCTACTGTTGTTCATATATAGACTTGTTTACATTTTTGGGAACAATTCCTCAGGTGGAGGCTTCAATACAAGATGGTGGTTACAGACGAGCACTATTTGCAGGTATTTGGATGTTTTTAAGTTTGTCACTTTGGACTAAGATACGATGATGCATTTTAGCCTGTAGCTCTAAAAAAGGAACAGATTACTCTAAAAATAAACACTATATAAATACACAGAACTTCTCTCTGTAAGAGGAGTGGCAGTTCTTCCATTTTGTTCCAAAACAGCATCGACGTGACTCAACCAAGCTGCACTAACTGCTGACATTACTGACCCAGTTGTAGCCACTCTCCACCGCTCAATCACATCTCGATGAATCACGGGAAGCCATCGACTGTTTTACAAAAAAGCCCCTCGCAAATTACCAGAGCCCGTCGCTTGACGACCCATTTACCTCATGAGTCTAACTACGGCGTCTCACATAAGCGCTTCGCCACATGGTCTATTTCTGCCGTAATTGATTACAGACAGAACGACTGGAGCTCAAAACCTAGATATACAACTATTATTACCATTTGAAAATGTGAAGCAGAATATAGGAAGGCTCTGTTTTCAGCCTCTGAAGGGAGCTTCTCTGTCTGTGACGGAAAAATACGATCCGTCCTCATCCATTAGAGCCAAATGCGGGGACAGTTGAGGAGATGAAACCCACAGACGACTGATTTATAACAAGTCCCTTGTTGAACTCTCCGTCACAAATCTAAACCAAAGAAAAGCGATTTTTCCTCAGTTTAACTAAAGCTCTTCGATCTATTGCTACAAATGTCACTCAACCACAGAGTGGACTAATACTAACCACATGTTGGTTGGAGAATGAAGTGCAGTTGTTTGTTTCAAGAGCTTTTATTTACTTTCCCATGAGAAGAGTAATTAATCACTCGAACAAATGAACCGCAGGTATGAAGGCCAGGACGTGACCTTTGACCAGGTAATAGTATTTCCAGTTCCAGAAATACTCATTGATGGATTTCCCTGCACGTTTAGATTTACCCTCCAGGTCAAATCTTGTTCAGTAATATGACCGAACAATGCCTCGAGTGCCTGACTCTGCACTTTTCTAATTGCACATTTCAGCTACCGACTTGCAAGGCTTGGAAACAACTTTACTTGGCGCCCGTCGACTTCGCAGCCCTAAAAGCTGCTGGCTTGTCCGAGGCCACTGTGGTTTGGCTACAAAAGTGTTGGAGGAAGACCACAAGGCACAGATGCTTGCCATTATCCAGGCTGGGTATCAGTGTCTTTAAGAGGAGAGGAACAATACCCAACACCAGAATCTTAATCCTTCATGAACGTATTCTGGAGTCAGGTTCGCAGATTAGGGCCAAAAAACAGAAACCTGGTAGACATTGTTCGGCCTCGCTGGGATTGTTAAAAAATGCTTTAAATCCTAATTATGGCTGGCATTGATGAATGCTTGTCAAGGAGAGTGGGGTCCCTCAAGGGTCAAAGCAAGACTCTTCCAAACATTTTCTACCACTAACTTTCAGTTGCCAGGAGTACCTCACGAGAACGGAAAACGATAGACATCCTTTCAACTTATTCTCTTAGAGGAACCGAGGTTCTGCTGCGTTTTTCCTGCATGACTTATAACCTCTAAAGGTTCACCCTCGTCTCCTAAAATAACCTATAAAAGTAGGTAAATCTACTAGTGGTTTTAAGTTATTATTATTAAGTTATCTATATTAAATATGGCGTATAAAAGAGGCAACATTTTAACCGTTTATCTAGAGGCAACATTGTCTCTGGTTCCTTCAGATCCTTCAGTGTAGTATTAGTTCTTTCTCTCTCTGGACAAACCACAGTAAAATCTGGGCTCTGATTGGTTGATATGCCCAACTTTTCATAAAAGTCCAGATTTTTTTTAAATGTTTGATAAAACAGATGGAGCTTTCTTGTGATCATTAATAAACCAATGAATCAATTTGCAGCTTTTCCAGTTTATCCATGATTTATGGTCATACAATTATGTATTTATTTATCATTTAGATTTTGACGTCATGAAATATGCTGCTGTTATCATGCTAGAAGCTTTTGACCTTAATTTTCAAGGAAATTACCACATGCAATAATTTAAAAAAAATTAGGAATAAACTTCAGTTCAAACACAGTTAGAATTAAATACAGATAAAAAGCTTTGTATATTCCAAATCCTGCTTGTTTATAAAAGGCATTCAGCACATGTGATGATGACCATGTATCCCACAGATCATCTTTTACTGTTATTAATCCTTTTAATATGATTGCTGCAGCTACAAGCACATTTATACCTAATGCAGGGCCACCAAGAGGAGCCACGTGATGTGGTGAAGTTGACTTGTTTTCATGATCAGACCTCGCCCTTTGGTAGGTCAACAGGTGACCTTGTTCAGAGAAACAAACATGCATCTGGTGAGTGTGACAAACTTTTCTTTTCAGTGTGTGTGTGTGTGCGCTCATGTCTCACACACCATATGTCCATTTAACACTGAAAACGCTCTGATATTTAAACATTCTCACACTCCAGCTGCTTTGATAAAATACAAACATGCATAATGAGGCGCAGGACCACGGAGACAGCCGACTCTGGCTAATCTGGGGTTCCCATGAAGCCCCCCCTCAGTGTCCTCCATGTCTCCGCCAGCTGCTGGGACCCCTCTCCCTCCACTCCTCCTGCCACTGCCATTGTTTTCCACCTCACTCTGCCAACCTCTGACCCAAGACTTCACCCTCTCCAGCACCCCCCTACTTTAGAAGGAGACCCCTCATTCATGCCAGCCTCTCAGACAGATTCATCGTGGGCGCTATGACAACAGCAGACCACTTCACACACACGGTGCTCCTTCTTTGTGCTCAAGTCCGGTTGCAAGATCCTGGTGGTGCCCGGACCCCCCTTCCTCCTTGACTCACCTTCCTCCCCCAGTAACCTGAACCTGACTTGTCCCCTGCAGAGGCGTGTTGGTCCACAGATTCGGCACATCAGTCATGGGTGAAGTTATTAGCATCAAGATACGACAGCAGGCTTTTTCTGATCCACATGGCGACCTGGTCAGTCCATTAGGTTATTGTTTCGGCACCGGTACACACATCTACCTCGCTGTTTGACATCAGTAATCCGGGCTTGATGTCTCTGTCGATCGTCAGGAGGATGAAGTGTAGACAATTACATGATTGTTTGTGTCTGTTGATCCTCAAACATGTAAAATGATGAGTTAAATACGATGTCAGTGAACACAACAGCCTGTCAACGAATGCAAAAAAAAATGATTGTGGTGCTGTCTGGACAACACACATTAATCTTCACGACCATGTAAATGAATGACGTAATCTAGAGGTTGACAGTACATAAGTACAAATACATTGTTAAAGAACTTACTTGAACAGTTTCTGAGGGACTATACTATATAACTCTATAACTCCTTTACTCTACACGTACAAGTACAATGGAGTAAATGTGCCTTCTGCTACAATTGTCACTAAAAGATCAATAATAATAATAATTCGGTATTGTAGAATTCAGAGTTTGTTAAAACAGAATCAAGTTTATAGGATACACAGGCATGGCAGCAGTGATCCTAGTTAACATAGTAAACTGGTTTACTGGTTAGCTAACACCAGAGACATAGCTGTGTGAAAAACATCTTTCATTATAATTTTAGTTGAGCTCTGCCAGCTAATACTATCCATATGTCTCAGTGCATAACCTTTAAAATAACCTTGTGTGGATGTTCTTTCATTTGTCTTGACACCAAAATATGCCCAAACATCATCTTTAAAAGCAGCAGGAGCATCTGTGTCCTCTTGTCCTCAGTCATCGCCTTGATTCCACCGTTTCTTTAGGTACGGAGGATGTAATGACGGCTGCAACCAGAAGTATAATTGGAATATTCATTGTGTATCGCTCTTTTCTTACACCCCTAATACAGATAGATTCATCTATTACCACTATAATCTACAGATAAAGATAAAGTCGTGAGTCCTTGTCAGTGTTGTAGAAGAATGTGGTCAGAGTCGATAATAAATTGTCTGGTGGAACAGTTGAGGAAACCAAACTCTGCCCGCTCCAGCAGCTTGTTTGTTGTTATGCTGTTTTCCCATCATGCCGGGGTCAAAAGCTTAAATGAGTTACGAGGTGTCTCGGAGGAGTCCCTACAGTTTCCAGTCTGCAGGGTCGACTGACATCTGGAACTTCCTCCCCAGATTGGCTGTCGGAGCTAAAACTGAGCGACACAAGCAAGTTTATTAAAGCATTGATGCATCTGTGAGTCGGAGTTCTCTGCGTCTATCCCTCCAGATATTGAATTTCCTGCATATGCTGCTGCTAAAGTGCTCACACACTTCAGGACTTCCTCCTTCCACGCTGTCACATTTTTCCCCAGAGAGACACATAATCATGTTTACTCAAACAATAAATCACATTCTCGACATGCGCCCTCCGCGAACAACATTTGAAACTGAAGGAGGTCTCAGTGGGTTTGTGAGAAAAACAGACATATTAAACTTTGAGTCGATGACCTTCAGGTCTCTTTGCGTCAATAAAATTTCACAAAAGATGCGTCATTGTGAAAGTAAAATCATGTAAGGGCCTCTTTGAGACACTTACCCTTGGTTTCATTTCCTCACTTCAGATTGACACAGAAGAATGAATAGAGTGAATAATTTTTTTTAATTTACAATTTATTATGATGGGAAAATGAACAGAAAGATTTTGGTGAAATTTCTGATTACAATTAGGATCGACAAACTTTTTGAAGGATTGGTGATTCTGTCAAAAAAAAAATGCAGGGCAACGAAGCTACATTTTCTTTCTCATGTTCAAGTGATCTCCAAAACTATTTCCAGACTCCAGCCCCAAAACAACCTCTAATGGGAACATGTTGATTATATATAGAATCTTTGGAAAATATTGCTATTGTGAACTTTTCATCTGTTCCTGCAGATGCATTTTTCTTCCACATTGATGGTTAAAAAATGAACTATTGACTGTTGGTTCTTGTCAGTTGTTACGGAAGACAGAGTGTTATAGTCTATAAAACTGGTCAGGACCAAGATTTTGGTCTGATCTTTAGCTTTGTAGAAGTAGAACAAAGCCAAAATGCGAACTCAAAAACATAAAGTGTTTCACATTTTGTGTGCGCATCTATTAAACACAGTACTCTTTTGTAACTTCTGTTTATTGCTTTTACATCCACAAAACCTAATAAACACAGAACACGGTGTATACAAGTCACTTTTCAGGTTGGTACAAAGCACAACCACACAAAGGCAAATGAAATTATATAAATAGGAAAATGAAAAAATGTTCCTCGACACCAATCGAGCTAGGACTAAGCATACATTTTTGTCAATAGCTTAATTCTTATTTGTGCAGGCTTTTCCATGATCTTCTGTCTTAAGTGTATTGGCCTTCTATAGTATATAGTTTTAACTGTGTATTGTTTTTGATTGTTTAAGTGCTATGGGACCCTGGTCTAGAAAGGCGCTTTAGAAATAACCATTACTTACTAATTTAAATGTTCACAATCACCAAAAGTACCCAGCAATTGCTCACCAACCCACCAGTTCTGTGCTGTAATATCAAATGTCAGGAAAATCTTCTAAAGGAACTTTTAGAGACAGTCATCTTCCACATCTGCTAAACATGTTTAAGTTTCTGTTTTCATGTATCCATCATGAACAGTAGATGCATCAAATGAATTTGGTCTTTAGTAAATGAATCCTGCCATATGAATTAACAGGAGTTCTAGAGGAATGTCTTTTACCATTATCATTTTATCTTGTCCTCAACATGTCCCCAAAATGTTTGTTTTGGCATCCCTGAATATGTGAGCGTGATCACAAACCATTCACCAACTTCTCCGCCACTTATCATTACAACAGAGGTTCTCTTACTACAAGAGAAATCTCTGGAGTCTAATAATAAATCTGGCGACCACAGGTAAGATTAGAAATCCACCGTCAATAGAGAGTTTAGCCTTCTCAGGTCTTTCTCCACCATATGGATGAAGGTGTCCGTGCTTCTCTTCTCAAGCTGGCCATGAATGTTCTACATGGGATCCTGAATATTGATGACAAAAGTCACACATGACGGCTCATTAAAATTCCAGTTTAATTCAGCCTGGTCGCAGCACTTGGCAGAGTCGCCGTGACAGGGCCCTTCATATGGTGAACACTTCTCTTCGCTCGGCTTCGGGGACCCCAGATGCTTTTGTCTTACGGTTGTTTAGCAGCTGGGTGAAAGCGGCGCGGACAAAGAGGTGACTGTGGAGGCTTGAATACGCTCGGCTGGCACACATCCAAAGCGCTCAATCCCGTCGCTCCCACCGTTGAGAAGCAGAATAATGAATTCTTCTCTCATGTCTCAAACATCATCTCAAGAAGAGGGAAATAACTGGAGGCCTCGTGTTTCCTCTCACTTCACCTGAGTTTCACATCAGCTAGAATAGATTCGTCTTCGTGAGACGCCGCGTCCCTTCAACTCATTTAACCCGCCTCACTTTTTGCCTTGTCTCGCTGTGTAACACCAGGGTGGAGACGACAAGAACCTCATGATGCTCAAAACAAACACAAAAGTCATGATTACAATATTTGCCAGTGACAATGACAAATGTGAGGGTTACTTATGTGAGTCACTGCAGTTACACCCGAAGTAGA
This sequence comes from Callionymus lyra, assembly GCF_982586985.1. Taxonomy (NCBI): domain Eukaryota; kingdom Metazoa; phylum Chordata; class Actinopteri; order Syngnathiformes; family Callionymidae; genus Callionymus; species Callionymus lyra. Next base: position 24,274,494 of record NC_141829.1, read on the forward strand.
AACTCCCTACATGACCGAGGGTAGCCCCTTTGAGGCTGGAAACCTCAGTCCCTCAGGAGAAAGGGTTTAAATAAATGAGGGGTCTCCATGTAGGGGGAGGCCACGGGGCAGAGCCAGAACAAAGTTTTTTAGGTCAGCATTAGGAGAAGCTCTCAGTTTCCAAATATTGTAACTGTGGTTAACCATGACTTTTTAATTTGATGAATTAAATAAAAATTTGTATTAAAACTTTTTTTTCTACCCCCTCCAAGGAAGTAAAGTGATCCAAGTTGAGTATATTTTATATTTTATATTACCACATGCACTGCCACAAACTTTGTTTTTTATTGTCCTTAGTAAGTGTTGTGCAAGAGACTTCCAGACTCAATCCTGCCATACCATTGTTTTCATATTTAAAAAATATATAAAATGTTTAAAAGGGAACCAAATCATATGAATCTACAGCAACTTTAGTGAGTAAAAAATAAAATAAATATAACGCATGATATGCCTTAATATGGGCAACTGTAGTTAAAACAATCTCATTAATAATTGTATGTTTTTCTCTAAAATATTTATATATATTGATATATAAAATGAAGCATTTATAACCAGAACCAGAGACAATTAGTTACGAACATAATAACGTGTGATCTTTTGTCTTTCAATTATATTCAAACCCTTTCTTTTTTTATAAAGGTAATTTATTGTTTTTTAGATGTAAATCTGAAAATAGCCCAAAAATAAACAGTTCACATCGTGATTTTATTCTCCTCATTGAAGGTATAGTTAGTTTCTTTTAAAGGGCCTACTCTGGCACACAGACCACACTTAAACTCCATCGATTGTGTCATATTATTTTTTTGCCTTACATTTTTACATCTTAACAAGTCGTTTCCATCACTGAGGGCGTTTTCAGGAGCATGAATATGACTTAATAGAAGTACGCTGGTGTTAGAATCCTAATGTAACTTCACTGGTGCCAGGTCTGGAGCGTCACTCCCTCCACCGCCTCTGCTTTTATTTGGATCAATTCAGCTGTTCATGCCTCGGTCAGGAGAAGTAGGTCATTCAGCGAGTTCTATATTGACCATTTGATCAATAGCGACTCATGTGATGCACAGAGAGCTCTTCAAAGCAAACAAGCGCTGTATTTTGGTGGCGCGGCGAATGCCAGCAGATAACAGGATGAATGAGCGTCTGTGTGAATGAGCGCTCATCAGCTGCAGGCTCTTTTTATTTGTGACAGAGCTTCTGGAACAATCATCGGACTGTGGAACAACAGTGATGCAGCTTCACTCACAAACAGCCTCGTCACAAATGTATGCAAGTATTTGACAGTTTAACCTTGACAGGAATTCTCTCACACAAGTTGTACTTTATATTTGGGATGTTTTATAGAGGATGCAGTGTTCGCCTGCTTGTCTGTGTCAGCAACTATTTCACATATTTCCATGGCTTCCTGTTTTGAGATTGTGAAGGTGATGCTCCGATGCTTCACACAATAGAAGTCCTTGTTCCAGAACGGACATTAAAGTAACAGTGAAGCTGTTATCATCCGAATATCGCTTTTTTAAGTTCATCTGACCCGGGAGACATAAAAATGTGGGACTGTGGTGCACATGTAAAGACCATCGCTCCAACAATGCATGAATACCTCCCACCAGTAGGTGGCAATGAAGAACATTGTCAGTAAGCGAGAACATCTATTAAAAAAGGGCAGCAAAAACTGTGTATATTAACATGAATTGTAATAGAAAATATTCCATTTTAAATTTGTAGAGTAACATTTTTTTCTAAATATTAGTAGGTCGACAAAATACATGCAACTTTTGGTGTGAAACCTTTTTATACGAAAACTAAAATGGAGGTTAAGGTTTATTAGGCGGGACTTTTTATCATAAAATAGTGAACACAAAATAGTAAAGGGATACTTTTTTTTTTTAAATATAGATACCTCTATATAGATAGATATAAATTAAAGACATGAAAAAAACAGAAGAATATTATTATAAATGAAAAAAAGAAACAAAACAAATCCAGTGTTGTGTATTAGGTGTACAGTACTACAGTACAAGTGATAAGAAAAAATTGAATGTTAAGTTGACGGATAAAGTAATACAATTTTTCAAATTAATACAAGGAAATGAATGATTATAAAAATCATAATTCTACTGTAAAGGATGAGAAAAATTGGGGATAAAAGACATTTGTTTTATTTATAGTTAATTATATTTGGAAAATAAAATACTTTAGGACTGGTGTAACGACACGTATACGTCTAAATATGTTAGTGCAGTAAAGGGCTGTGAAATGTGAGAGAAGGACAAAGTGGAGCTCTACAGGAAGCCAAAGACAAATTGGGTCCTGATCGGACTTAAGTGTTTCTGTTGAGAGCCGCTTGTAGCAGATGCACTCCGAGACTCGTAATTAACCAAAGATGCTGTAACGGCTCTTCTGCCAAATGGAGAAAAGCCCATAGTCCCCGTAACCATGGCGACGACTGCCTCATTATATCGGCCCGTAATTGCCGAGCAAGGTGACAGACGGCGGTTGTTGGTGCCGACAATAGAAATGTTGGAATCAGTCACAGAGGGACAGTGAACTGCACCAGAGGAGTTCATCTCTGCAGTGGAACACCTCAAACCTTCATCCATCACCCCGTTGTTGATCTGGAGAGTGAGGACCTGTGTCAACACTCAGTCTTCCCTCTCCTCGGCCTCCGGGGTCACGGCACACACCACCGGTGACGGTGATCTGAGAGGAGATGGTGATGAACCCGAGGTCCGACTGAGACACGTCCCAGACGCATGAGAAGGTCCTGACAGCTGCCATGTGTTTATCTGGAGGAACCAGGAGCCGCTGCAGATACAGTCTTGCTCAGGGATACCTCGAAAGAGCCCGAGCTGGGAGTGGAACCGTGACCTCCGGCTGATTGGAACGCAGGACTGGACAAAGTCAGGGAAGAACGTTGACTGCGAGTGTAAAGAGGAACTTGACAAGAACGGTATCGAGGGTAGTTTTTCCACATATTGTCAACCGGCACTCCAGGGTCAAGGAGAGCTGATCACATGACCAGAGATCCTCCACTTGAGTGAAGGAGCCGAGATTCTGTCGCAAAGCAGCTTGTTTTGCAACGTTTTAAGGAACATCTACACCACATTTTAAAAATAAAGAACAGCTGCATCTTCAAAAAAAACTTTTGAGAACTGCAAATGTTTTCAAAACTCGAACCAAACATCTGGTAAAAGAAAAGTCTCAAGCCTGACAGCACTTCAAGTCCATTGAACATTGATCATATGGTTGTGAAGCAACACGTCAAACCTTTGACAAATTAAAACTTATAAAACTCTTAATAATACTTAATTAGTAATTTGTGTATCTAAGAATTGTACATGTTGAATAGTTCATGTTTGTTTTCTGATTATCTAGTCTAGAGCTTAACTTCGTGACTCTAAGCTAATGTTTTATCAACTGTGACCTACATCGATGATTCAATAGATCACCTTTAATTAATTAAGAAATGGAGGCATCTCAAGTCTTTTTAATGGTTAATTCAGATAAAGCGTAGCTACAAAAAAATGTTTCTTAATGTATAATTATATGATCTGAAGGTATTTCAATGCGATCAGAATATTGATTTACAAAGTTTTTGATTTAATTAAAAGAAATGTGAGCATTGCATGTGTTTTTATTGAAAAACTAAATTCAACAGTTTCTATATTGAAAGGTTGAATTTGTTTCATGAAAATGTTATTTTCAAGCTAAATGCAGTTTTGCACAAATAGTTAAATATTTTAGCTTCAATTAGTCAATATATCTTTTTTTATTCGATATAGTTTTAATGTTTAGCCTTTTAAACTCAATAATGAAATGTTGGTGAAACTTGAATTGTTGAATTCAACTAATTCAAGAAATAATTAAATCATTCATTATTTTGATGTACCGATGGTGTTTATCTGGAAACAAATGCAGTATAATCTAACATACTGTACCTAACAGAAATCAAACAAACTCATACAAAGTATATAAGGGATTCTTTTTCACTCTCAAGCTATTATATCACTGGAACCAATGCTAACACGGCTAAAGCTAGGAGCTAGCAACTATTTAGAAACAGTATGATTTTCCAAGAAAATGTATCAGTAAAACTTAATAAAATAATTTTAGATAATAAGTTATAAAACAATGGTTTTGTCTTTTGAGGACAAAGAATATTAGAAAGATCTCATTTTATGTCGCTAATATGTTTCACCGTCGGTCTAAAAACATTACTTAAAAATCTATAAAGGTAGCATTTCAATTAGAATATTGTGCGAAGCTATAGATCATGTTCAGATGTTAAAACAATAGAATGCTTAAGACCAATTATACAACCTGGACTTAGACTTCAATAGGAGTCGTTTGAGAAATACCTTCACTAAGTGGACAACCTTAAATAAATGGAATCTGGTTTATGCATCAGCACCAAAGGCAAAAACATCTGGCAGGAAAAGCTTCGATGTCACCTGCAATGAACTCATGTTTCCTTCCATCACGCAAAGACAATGATGCAACACTTGATCTGCTCTGTGTTAAAAGTAAGTGCTGAAGTGAAACTTTTGTTTCCGTGTGTGTTGGGTGAGCCTACAGTCATGAGACCAGCCTGTTATTCAATCGAATCTTCTGAAGACATTTCCAGATCTACACACTATTTTGATGCGATGACAGTTCTGCCAGGAAGCTAGAGTAAAGTTTAGAGGGTTAGAAACATTCAACTTTCCTAATCTGTTCATTCAGAAGTCTGGAGGGAAATCCCTTCTACCGAGCAAGTGTTCTTGTGGACAGGAAGAGCACTCATCGTGTTTGTTTCCCCGGAACGTTTGAGAAAAAACCCACTCAAGTGGTGAAAAAGACCAGTTTCGGTTGTGGTGATAAAACATGTGGGGAGCTCTTAGACGCTGCAGTCATGTGACCACATAACCAAGTCAACAAAAGTGAAACCAAACTTTCTATATTTTAAGTTTGGATTCAAAATTTGTTAAAATAGGAATTCCAAAGAGAGAAAAAATATGTTAGACATAAAAGAAACTAGGAACGACTTGGAAGCCTAAACCTGTGACGCGACCATGTGAACCAGCAGGGGTCACTATTGCTGGGTCAACTCATCAAGACAGATAAAAAACTGACATGAACAATCCAGCATGTCGCCTCCTTCGGGGGCCAACAAAAACTCAAGCAAACTCAAAGTCCCCGAGGACGACGACCGGAACATCAAATCTGACCTCAGTCACATCCTGTCACAGCCACACGGACGTTTCTCTGCAGACTCGAGGAAAAACCAACGTTGTTAGCTTGTGATGTGCACGCTCTTGTGATCTAGTGCTCACTGGTTGGAGGGAGAAAAGAGGGTCTGTGGTTCACATCCCCTCTGTGATTCAGAGAACTTCCCTCGACGTTAATAAGAGCCAGTGAAGTCGCACAAAAGACTGGTTCCAAATTAGGAGCACAAAGACGCCTCTGTGCGAGCCTCAGTGAATTAATGAGCATTGATACATATTCTCACACCGTGTTCCTCTCCGGCGACAACACTAGACGCCACTGAGGGAATCCCACAATCATCATTGATGAACACATTTGGGAGAAAATCAGAGCCGGAAAAAAAAGCAGGACCAGATATGAGGAAGAGAAAGTAACTTCTTTCTTAAAATAGTCGAGGCCCTTTCATTCTGTAACTCTGTTCTTTCCCCGACAAAAACCCCTATTAAGAAAAGCAAACTAAAATAAAGATGATTAAAGAACTTTAGATTATTGAAAAGGATGATTCAATGTAAAGCACATTCATTCAATCAAGTAACACGAAACATGAACGTTGAAATTATACAGAGAAGTAGAAAGAATTACTTTGAACATCTATGGAAATACTTTATGTATTGACCAACCGAGGGGCCATTTGTGGTTCTATTATAGTGTAGAACAATGTGCCAAAAAATGCTTTATCATTGTGCTCTTCACAATGATCTTTTATAGACCTTTATAAATTTGCATTTTATTTTATTGTATGCATTTCTAAAATAGGAAGCATTTTTAAGCAACAAATATATGTTTATATTATATTAACAATTCAAAAAAATGCTTGAGAAGTTGACCAGGATTTTATTGGTGAAAAAAGTTGAGGTGCTAAATGTCCACAACAATGAAACATTTTTTCTGCCTCTCCATATTCAGGTTGTTTAAACAGAACTTTTGACTTGCTTTTTTTCTGTAAATCTATATTAAAATTCGAATAACTAACTAATGTGTTTGAATTAGATAAAATCAGCTTTCAAGAAGTATTATTTTATCTTTTTCATCATGATTAAAGCCTAGAATTAATTTTCCATTTGAAGTCATAAAAGTTTCTCATTCGTGAGAAAGGAAAGTTGTATCGTTTATGTAGTTGAACATCTCTTGGAAAACACAGGCGATGACAGGAAGTTCAGCAGAAGTGAAAATGTGTTTAAGATGAAGGCAAAAGTTGAAGAATAAAACAGGAAATAAAAAGTAATAACATTTCAAGTTCTCATTTTTATTGTTTAACTTCAATTTCTGAGCCTTTTTCGCTTTATTTTTTTCATTTCACTTCATAAGAGCGTCTATTTGGAAGTTTAGTTATTCATTTAAATTTCATCGCAGCATCACACCAGGCTCCCAGCACCAGGGCGGACCCTCGAACACAACAACACAACATCACTTCAAAAAGTTGTATGAATCACAACTTCTGAAACTTTAAAGTATTGATCAAATTATTGGGTATTTGTACATATTCATTTGTATATTGACGATGTGAATTTAGTGGCTTTAGTTCGGCGAGTGTTGAGGTTCAGTTTCGAGAAGAAGAGCAGCAGAAAGGTGATGATCCAGCAGGGCTGTGCAGTGTGTTGTCCTGCACGCTGATCCTGGTTTAACTCCAGTCCTGCTCCAGGACTCACTTAATCTCTCTAATCGCTTTCCTCAGGTCGCTCCAGAAACAAGGTCAGTAACACTGACGCGCAAAACTTTCAGAACCGAGCCGGTTCGCGAGGGTTGACCCCGTCAGACTCACCCATGTCTGTTGGTTCCTCGTAGGTTCCGAAGTAGTTTTGGTTTGAGAGAGCGGTCCCGGCGTCCTCGGTGTCGGGTCCAGGGATGCACACTGACGGCCCAGCTGCAGCCACTCACAACCCCGCGTCCCCGCGGAAGACAGCCCGTGACGTCACAGCCCGCACACGCCCACTCCTTTCTCTCTCACCCTCACCCTCACCCTCGCTGATCGAACCTTACCTGATGACACGAACAATCGGATCCATGTCATCGATTTAAGACGGGTCGTTTCTTTGGGGGCAGATTGTGAACTTTTACAACAAAAGTACGGAATCATCACCGGTCCATAATAAGTTCATCCTTGTTTCAATTGTTTTAATTTTAATATTTTATTTTAAACGAGATGAGATGGATAATTAAATCTGATTCAAAATAATTTCTATTCGTTGCTGATGGAAAACGCCCCACATCATTGTGTCAAAAAACAAACGAAAAAAACATCTTTACTCCCCCCTTAACCTTTTTTCACAACCTTCAATGTTTTACTGTCTAAATGTCTAATAATATAACGCTTGTGTAAATAACGTATTTTTTATTTTCATTGTAAATGCCAGTACATAATTTAGAATTTTTTTTTTCATTATTTAATTTATTATATTCAACATAAACAAAGTAAATAAAAGTGGTACATTTCATCTCATTGTAGCTAGAAATATTAGCCGCTAGCTGAGCTAGCAAGACTAGCATTCATTTCTCTTTTTTCTAAAAAAGAATTTGTACATTTTCTTTTTTCTATTATCATAATCATCATTTTAATGTGGCAATATGTCACATTTTTACATGATTATTTTTCTATATATTCTAGACTAGTTTCTTTTTCATTTATCAGTCATGTAATATAACTCTTTAGCTTTCATTTTAACAATGCTATTTACTACATTACTTCATGACCAAACTGTACAGCAGTGTTTTCATATTAAATACGTAGACTCTTTCATCTTACTAGGGTGATAAGACCAGACACAACAAGACCCCAAATATATATATATATACTGTATATATATATATATATATATATACAGTATATATACTGTATATATATATATATATATATATATATATACAGTATATATATATATACAGTATATATATATATGTATACAGTATATATATATATATATATATATATATATATATATATATATATATATATATATATATATATATATATATATGCTGTATGCGAGTTATGACGTTGCAGTTACACTGTTTTGTCATCATGGGGAGCCAGAAACAATGTGATCAATTCTAGACATGCTCTTGTAGTAACTAAAAAAAACGCTTTATTTATTTATATTGAAATTAACATTGAGAGATTTTCAGGTTTTTCTCCCCGTTCAAGGCTTCGTTTTCATAGAACAAACCTTCTTTCATTTGTTTCTAGACGTCCATTCCTCATCAGCTTGATTTTTTTAAGGCTCTAATGTTCGTCATTGCTTCTGAGAAAGTTGTAAAGTATCCTGCTCTGTGGTCAAAACAAGACCCATCACTGTCAGGGCTGTGAACGAGTATCCAGTAACCAAGGACGGCCAAGACGCCTCTTCAACCAGTTCAAGTGGGCTCTCAGAGATATTTCAAAGTCCAAGTGGTCGAGCAGAAAAGAAGTGAAAAATCGCTGAATTTCCCTGATTAAAGAAAGATCTCGTTGAGACGGGAACGCTGGGCTGCAAGTGTTGTGCGTGCATGTTCGGAGGATCTGCATGGGAACATTCCAGGACTGCTGGCTCTCTAAGGAGGACCAACAGCTGGCAAACAGCAGTAACACGACTGTCAACAAGCCGGACCGAGGGAATGACTTCAATCTTCTCAAACCTGCTGAGGTGCGAGTTTCAATCGAAGTGGACTCATCATCTTGTGATCCATTATCTGCTTTAACGAATGAACTGAGCCTGAGATACCTTATCTGGTCAGAGCAACACAGTGGATACGTTTCAAAGTGCGTCATAGACAAACAACAGCTGATTTTCATCATCTGTTTGTAATTCTTGTTTTTCATGTTCCCAGTTTAAGGCATGTTTTTCTTCGATAGCACCCACCGTGCAATCGAAGTGCTAGCGTGACAGCCCAGAATAGCTAACCTAGCAAGTATAGCATTCAAGTCATCCCCTAATATTTATCAATTAAAAAGAGAAAATAAATAAAACCCTTTGGGAACTTGCTTGCTTGAGACCTTGGCTCATGATCGGGGGTCACATTTTACCTTGTGACTGTTTTAAGGGAAGGAAAAGAGAAGGAAGGAACAAAATACGATGGAAACTAATATTTTTTTAAACTAATACAAAAAAGGGGTCACATTTTTTTTACAGAGAATAAATTGAACCTACCTAATCAAATATTTATAAACCTTTAATAGTAATAAATATTCACCAAAGAAAATGCAAAATCCTTTTTTACTCACTTTAATCTCAAAATTGCCTCCAATGTTTTGAGGGTCAAGAACATGTTATATTTTCTAAACATTTTCTAAATGTTCTACTTCTAACACTTCTACTCTGGCAAAAGCAACATTTTAATCTTTTATAATACTTAGATGAATTTGAGGTGATTATTCTATGTCAGAATTTCATGTTAAAATGATTCCTTTTGTATAAATGACTTTTGAAAAGATTTTAATTGAAATTGTAACATTTTGTTATTCACTAAACTTCAGTGAACATTTTTGATACAAAACTCTCCTGACGTCCTTCTTTCCACGATGAAGTAAATCTCTCATCATGATGATGTTTTGAAGTTATTACTTATTAAAGTTCTCCCCCGTCTGAAATCTCGGCGAAGAAGAGGTTTCGAGAGCGAAGTCCATTATGACGTAATAATGGCTTCACTCCTCCTTGACCAACATTAATCCCTAATAGTGGGCGGGGCTTAAGGACATTTTCTAATGTAAACATATCAATTAAAAGAATGTTTTGTACAAACAGACACATACAGATTATTACAATAGAGGTCGAAGGTCAATTTAAGATACACTTAAAAAACATTAATTGACCTTTTAAGTAAACTGGACAAAAATAACTCGATGACTCCCCTTATCAGCCGGTAGGTGGCGTTGCTCCCCAGGAAGAACATTCTACTATGATTCATTCCTCTTTTTTTGTTGTTTTCTCTAAAAATACTCCTCAGTCATTCCTCAGTGGAAAAAGATCTCATCACACTGGAGAAAGCTTGTTCATCATTCCCCCAGCAGACCTTCTAAATCGTCGTATCTCTCCGAGCTGCCAGTGAAACTGTGTTGACAAATGAAAACCACATGCTGCTCTCTGGAGTGTGCGAGTCTCCTCATGAGGTATTTTCTGATTACTGCCGCCATTATTAAAGCTGTTGCCTCGGAGCTCGTTTGAGTTCATAAATGTTGAGGCGAGCACGAGGACGCTCACAGGTCAGAGGAGAATGTGAGCCATGAGTACGGTGATCTGATTTCTCCGCTCTCCTGCATGGGTCTCCACTGAGTCCTGCAGGGGCCAAATTTGGAGAACTCGTCAAATTGTGGGAATGGGAAAACAAGGAGGGGGGACGCAGGGCCTCGTGACTGCTGTCAAGTGGATCACAGTCACTGGAGATCTCACTAGAATTTTCAATCCTCGTGTTGTTGTGAAGTATTGTGTTGTTTTTATCCTCCACCACCTGGTTTTATTTTATTGTAGTATGTGTTTTTAATGTGAAGCGACCTTGAGTCCCATGAGACGCGCTATTAGATACAATTTATTATTATTATTATTATTATTATTATTAAGTGTCTTTTATGAAACTTTAATGTTGTGATAGTGTGGCCAGAGGGGCCACTTGTGACCCTTTGACTATATATGTGTGGCCCTCATGAAGTCATAGAAAATACATACGAAAACTGCTATAAGAAAATATTTTTGAAAGTGTTCAAGTTATTTACATTTATTCTTTTTTATAAATCATTGCCTCACATGTAAGTAAGTAAGTAAGTAATTTATATTTATATAGCGCTTTTCCAGACCAGGGTCACAAAGTGCTTAAACAATCAAAACAATACCCAATACAATATATATATTTAAAAGGTCAAGACAACACTGAGACCAACACAGGAGTCTCAGAGTTTGACAGATTTGCCACTGCGTCATATCAAACTAGTGAAAAACGCAAATATTTAAAACAATGAATTAATAATAGTTTTTTCTAAACTTTTGTTTACATAGAAATCTACCGTGATCTTTTTAAGAGTGTACTATCTTTTCCTTCCAATCAGGAACTGTAGTTTTCAAACTAGAATAAAAAAAATAAAAAAAATCCAAACCTCTATAGTACAAAATAGTCAATAGTCAACAATAAGTTTTTTTTTTTTTTTTTTACCCAAAAGCAATATATTTCATCAAAATGAGTTATGATGGTATTTCTTCCTGCAATAATGACATCGTCAACTAATTAATTCTTAGTTGCTTTAGTGTTTGTGTTTACTTTTTAACTTTTTAATTTATTTTACATGTTTATTGTAAAAAAAGGCTTCATTACGTTCTTTCCTGGCAACTTCAATTCTGGTAATAAATTCGGGATGTGACAGTGGCTTTCACTTGACTGCCCTCTAGTGTATAATTGTGGTATTGCTTCCAGCATTACAGTAATTGTTGTGTTTATTAAAATGAGCACACTAAAAATTGTAAATTCAACTTAATGCTGACATTTAAATTGCCACATATACATCTTTGATGATTTCTTCGTTTTTCACTAGGTTGTGACCTTTGACCTCTAAAGAGCAGCAGCAACTTGTCATAAAAGGTGAAGCAGAGAGTCTTGATGGTCTTGATAGATATTTCACTAACAAGTCACATTAACGTGTCGTCTGTGTCGCCGACGGTGTATTTCTCCAGAGGTTGCTGCTCTCTACTTGACGGATTAAGAGTTTACCTGAGGGAAATTATCCTCCTGGACGGACGGAGGAAGCTGCTGCAGCCAGAGTTGATCACTTTCAGATCAGGTGGTGACTCATGACAACAAAGAAGTCAGTAAAGAAGGTTAAAGTCATGATGTCCACGTGATGGAGGTTGTTTTCGTCATTGAGGAGTTGTTCAAGTTTGTTTTCCTGCTCTCTCCACCGTCGATACTCATCAGAGACAAACGCTCATATTTTATTCATCCTCGCTCTTGTTGAGGCTCCAACTTGAATCATGTCAATGTTTCTTTGATCCGCTGCAAAGTAATTAACTGAGGAGTCTGCGGAGCCAGCTGAGTGTGAATATTCACACGCCAGATGGAAGACACACACGCATGCACGTGCACGCACGCACACTGGATACTCCAACACACACAGATGTACTTACAAACACATGTACAACACACCCACATGTACTCACAGAAACACACATACTGTATACTCAAACACACACCCATATGTACTCATAAAAACATGTACTAACAAAAGCACACAGAGACACAAATACTGTATACTCAAAGACACAAACACACATACACATGCACACAAACATACTTTATACTCACACAAAAACACACCCACATGTGCTCACACAAACACATTTTTACACACAAACAAACTCATCTACATGTACTCACAAAAAGACACACACACACACATACTGTATACTCAAAAACAGACATACACATGCACACACACCTACACTGTACACAAACACAATTAGACACATACTGTAAAGTAACATACCACATATAAAAACACAAATGCTCACACACACAATCGGACATACACACACCCAGGCACACAAAAATGTACACTCAAACAAACACAGACCCACACATTCTCACACTTACACATGCACAGATACACACACAAACATGCTCACACAAACACAAACATCCACACATATACAGTACACTCATGTGCATACACACATGCAAACACACGTGCACAAACAAACGCACTCACAAAACACCGGCTGTTGTCACACTAATGTAGCTCTCAAGTAACAAACAAGCTGTCCTGTTTGTGCAATTGTGTGAGTGTGTGTGTGTGTGTGTGTGTGTGTGTGTGTGTGTGTGTGTGTGTGTGTGTGTGTGTGTGTGTGTGTGTGTGTGTGTGTGTGTGTGTGTGTGTGTGTGTGTGTGTGTGTGTGTGTTTCATCAGCAGCAATAAATGGTCATTTTACTGTAAGACAAGTATGTTTATTTCAAGTGAAAACATTTGTTATTCTGAATTTGAACCATTTAAAAACTTAGGTCCTGAAGGTCCTTCAAAATGACCGTAATCTCTCACAGGCCACTCAAACTTTGACCAGACTTGCCATGACTTTGGCCACTCTTTGACGACAATATCAAAATGGTACCAACAGAACCAAGAGAACCACCAGAACCTCGGGAGTCTAATCGGCACCAGCGGTTCCAAGTGGACCTCATGCTGAGGACGCTCGTGATTGGTTGACACAGAAATTCATTAATCGCTTGACTGTGTTTGCCACGGGCTCATTTGTCGGTGGTACCAGCTGTGACCCATTAGAGAGGAAGTCAGTCGGGTCGACACCAACACATCCAGTTGGTCCCGTGAGAAAATGATATTTAGGAATAAAGCCAACAAGAAGTCATCAAGCCATGTTAGTCAGAGCCCAGATCACTTTCAATGATCACTTAGTGCCAAGATAAGAAGCTACCAACACGTGTTTTAAGACCTAAATAAACAAGATTGTGCTTGTTAATGTTTTAAATATTTGCTTATCTCGCAAAAACCAATTGTGTAGTTTATGTGAATGTTTGCATGTTGTGTTCAAGTTTTGTACAGAAGTCAGTTCTGGATGAACTGGACCGGCTTCTCCCTCACACCTGTGAGAGGATGTAGAGTGAAGTGCGTCTTAATGTGTCCTGTGGGTCAAATTTTAACTCTTTAAAAGCAGAGTGGACCATTTGAAAAGGAAATTTACCTTTTAATAAAAAATAAATTATTGATTGATTCGCTGTATGGTTCTCAGGTTATAACATGTATGTTGTTGTTGTCTTCTTTATGCTAATATTATTATTTTTTCCCCCAAATTCAATGTACCTTTGTTTGCTTCACATTACCTTCTTAACACAAGTTTAACAGTAAATGGTGATTTCTGATTTATTTTTTCCAACTAAATCATTTTAAGTTTGTGTAAATAACACCAACACAGTTGTGTCTTTCATTTTACTGTAATTGAATAATTATTAAGAGTTACAATAATTACAGAGTTTTGCCATTTTCTTATAATTTACATTTAAATCAGAAACTTTTATTCCCAGTGTTGTAAACACAGCATACGATTTTGTGTGGTGTCAGTTAATCCTTTGTTTATTTCTACATCTACTTAATCTACATATTTTCCGTTTCCGAATCAGAATCAGAATGATTTGTACTGCTATTTTCAGTGGAAAACCACCAAATAGGGATTTTCAGTACTTTATGCAACATCAAACAAGAACAAAAATCCAAAATAAAAATCTTATAAAATACTTAAATTATTTACACAGTGCAGATAAAGGGATGTAGTGTTTTGAAAAATACCTAAATCAACCTTGCATGTATTGGGTCGAAAATTCAAAAATGTGTCAGACTAATCAATATCTTAAAATTAACTCATAGCTCATTTTAAAAATCTAAAAATTCTCAGTTCACACAGTTGTGACATTTGGGATATGGTAGTGGTGGATTGATAAAGCATCGAATAGAGTTTCTTTATTTTTAAATACTAGATTGGCTTACAAGGCAACTGATGCTGTATTATGAAACAGTTTTAAATCCACTAGATGGCGCTCTCTGCTTCATAATCTTAGGATCTGATCTACTAATTCAATGAAACCTGGAAAATTTTCACAGAGTGCCATCTAGTGTTTTTTTTTAAAACTGTATCATGATACAGCATCAGCTGCTTCACGAGGCCTCATCAAACCATCACTAGAATATGGTGATTAAAATAAAAGTATGTCAATCAAAATATATTCTCAGTGAACAACAGGGTTTTGGGGTCCTTGTTCAACCTAGGTGATATCACCTGAATCAAATTTTGTCCGTCAGTTTCCCCCAAAAAAACAGCTGAGTCCCGCTGTAACCCTGTTAAACAGCAACAGAACATGACTCTTCCATGTCTCACATTCGGAAATGTCACTTGAATCTCAATATTGTCCTTGTTTTTAATCAGTTTGGGATTTATTGATTGTCCCAAATGAAGTCCGACTGTCTCGGCAGCTGCACCAGATCAATACCTCCATGCGTAAAGTAGAAACTAATTGGGGTCCATGTGCAGACCCGCAGGCAGAGCCAGCCTGGCAGCGGCACCAGCGGCTGCTTTGGTGAAACCAGATAAGAGTGGTTTGTTATCGGCCTCGTAATGAGAAATCAAACAGATTCCTGAGTGTGTGTAGCGGCCGCGGCTGCCACAATATATTGGCAGAGTTTAATTGTGTTTCTCCAGCTGAAACCTTCTCTGAGGTTTCATTCGTCATCAGAGAAATACAGCTGCTCCAATCCGCTTATCAATGTGTGTCTCGGCGAGGTTTCCATGGCAACTGTGTTTACTGCCCCGCAGTGTGCTAAAATTGGTTCCGTGGTGATAACGCTGCCAGACAAGAGAAAGTAGTGCTGTGATGTGACAGCCACAGATTGACAGACGCAGAAGGTGAAATATGCAAAAGTGGCGGAAAAAAAAGCTCTAAAGAGGGAAATTCATTCATTCAATATATCACACTATAGGGCTGGGCCATTAATGTTCATTTGAATATATATACAAAAGTAAATTATTTGATTAAATTAACAACATTTAAAATAACAAAAGAAAAAACATTTTAATTTGATATAAACGTGCGTGATTTAAAAAAGATGAAAGAAAAATTTCTACTTTAATTAAATAGTTTTTCTATAAATTCTGAAGGGATGTGTCTCTAAAAAACGAATACGATTTTTTTAAATTATAAGTTTAAATTCTTGACCTTTTTTATGTCTCTTAGAGGCAGCTTTCAGTCAGTGTGTATGATGTAAGCTAGCATTTACTTTAACTTTGAGCTAGTTTTTCATCTCTCGTCTTCCACATGGAAATAGTTTGTGGGTCAGCCTTCTACACTAGTTCCTAACACACCTGATGCATCACCTGGAGGCATTGACAACCTGGAAAGGCCTCCAAACAACTGAAATCAATTGACTTGTATGCACATGGGACAACTATTTACCTTTTCAAAATGTTCTTTTCACTTGCTTCGATTCAGTGAAGGGAATAAATAGATTCTTCTTCAGAACATTAAAATGCCAACAGTGAACGATAAAAAGGATTAAAAACAAAAAATTCTTGTTTCTCTGATCTAACTTTTTTGCGTCTCCACTTATTGACATGATGGTCTTTAACTAAAATATTTAAAATTAGATAATAAAGAATTAGATTAAAATGTTCGCAACGAGAAGATGCAGACAACCAGCGCTAAATAGCTGCAGCCAACGAACAAACACAGAACTAGCTTAAACTGTGTGTTTTTTTGGAATCTTCCTTTCGTGGATGTAACTTCACATGAAGCTTATAATCATTTTTATCGTTGCTAATTTGAAACCGAAAAGGTGAAAACGATCAGCGACAGCCACTACATTAGTTACACTGAATTCATCCTCGGTTATCTAGTCGTCCATTGGACTTTTTAAAGAATCTGACATGAATCCGTTGAGGTTGAGAGGTTTTCTTCCTACGATGCTTAAGTGGCGAAGCTTATAGAACATGTCAGAGAACTGTCATGTTGCATCACCAGATATATTTTGACGCCGAATAAAGCTACTGCTCTTACCGCAACATTTTTCCTCTCCTTCAATTAAAATAGTGATCCCTCCATTTTCATCATCGTCGAGTCACACCTGCATTATCTTCATAATGAACATCCATGCTTCCTCCTCATTCCTCCTTTTTACTAGTCAAAACACTTGAACTTATTTTATATTTCAATGATGAGTCATTATTCAGGAGAATCCTTCCACCGGATTCTACTTAAAACTCTCAACAACAAGTCATTAAAAGCGTCGTAATCCGATTAATATTCTTCCGCAATACTATTTAAAACTGCTCTTTTTTTTTAGAAGCAATTAAGCCTGTGGGATTAACTGAGCACTGGTGTGTTCATGCAAGTCTATTGAGAAATCAATAAAAGGAGACAATTCCTTTGGTGTTCTCTAAAAATGTGACGATGAAAAAACTAGAATATTAAATATGATGTATTCAATAGTGAAGCTCGCAGCTAAGATGATTACATTATTGGATAGCCACTTAGCATTTTTCCATCATCATGAAGTAAAAATAAAGAATTTGATGAAACTCAGAAATCAAAAACAAGTAGGACAGACATGAAGGAGGTGAAGAAGAAGAGTGAAAGAGGACTTCAATGCTCAATTACATTTCCACAACGGTTCATCAAGCAATAGTTTATTTAAGATGCTTTATATTTAATATAGTTGTTAGTATTAAGAAAACTACTTGGAACTAAAAAAGACAACAGAGTAGAGGAACTTAATAACAAACAATAACAACATTATAATTATGTCTAAAATTAATTTTATGTCAATATTAATCAATATATACAAACAAACAATTTTTTTCCATATGAATTAATATCAGTAAATATGAATGCAGTATGTTTTACCCCAAATTGAGAGTTAACATTCATTTCTGGCTAATGTTAGCTTGCTAGCATAAAACATTTGGATGCCACTAGTTGTTTAGTCTGTGATCACTGACATACACTTTTCCTTCACCCTGGTAAGGAAAGGAGTCTGCCTTCCTGGAGTCTGGTGCTCACAAGGGTTCTGCCCTGTTTGAGGTCGTTTTTCTTTGCCACAGTTCCATCGCTGCTTGCTCCTGGTGGGTAACTAGAGCTTCACGGCTCGTATAAAGTAAATCTCAACTAAAAATGTAATTTATTTACTATAAATCCTTGATTTAAATCTTTATCTCACTTGCAGAAAACTTGGACTGTCCGGTCTAACATTCTATGTACTACACCATCAATAATAACAGATGTGAATATACAATATGAATGTATTTCTCACCACAGGAGAGACTATGATTATTGTCCCTCGCAATTCTCTTTTTTATCTCTCTTTGTCACTGGATGGAGGTATATTTTATAAAAACGAAGAAATTAACTGAATGATTTTAATGAAGGACCCTAGTTGATCACCAGACAAACATGATTATTATTTAAGTTGGAATTGAAAGATGTGTATTAATTCTACAGCTCAGAAAAAAGCCTTGATAAAAATGTATCAAACAAATTTTCCTTGGGCAGGCAAGGACATATATATCCTATACAGTTGCTTCAACGTCCATCCTGAGACTCAGAGTAGAGCTGATGGAAACATGATAATTGTTTGCTCGCTTGTTATTTTTCCACTGAAATAATGGAAACGTATCTTCTATCCTGAGCATCGGAGATGGACAGGTATCTTTATAAAGATGGAAATGAAAAGCTGTTTGAAATGTATGTTATCTCAGACACATGTATTCAGGGATGTATGCATTATAAAGTAAGATCTTTGTAATGATCCGCTGAAAAGATGTTGATCAAAACACTTCACAACGCAGATAACAGGGAACTAAAAATAGCTTCTCTCAGAGGAGATAAAAATGATGCTAAAGCGAAAACTAAACAGTTCACCTCTATAGAACCGTATTCTTTACAAGTGTGACAGTGAGCCTTTGTAATGTTTTCTCCTCTCTTGACAGGCTGCACGCTAATCACTTTCATGGAGCCATGTTTGTGCCGGCGCATCATATCTTCTCGTCAAGTTCCTCTGACGGAGATGCTCCGGCCGGCTTCATTATAGGACGCTCCCACCAAAAAGATTTCAAAAATTGTCAGCCCATATAAATATTCATCATTGCCTCATGAATATAGGAGATTAATTCCTCCATAAATATCTTTTTAAAATCCAGGGAATAAGCTCTGGCATCCCGCCGCCGTAATTGGTGTCTTCCGGAAAAAAAAAGTGGGAAAGAAAATGGATGTAAATTAGTTAAGCTATTGGAATCTTGCATCATTTTGTCAGACCTCCAGTGAGCCGAGCCTGCCAGCTAGAAATACATGATTTTTGTGTCAACACAGGGGCCCGGGGAAACAGTTTAAGGGGTGCGCACACGCCGGGGAGACATTATGACATGCAGATCTGAGAGAAACATGATGGATTCCCCTTCGGCTCGAGCCACGACCTGGCTGAACCAAACAACAACGTGCCAAACTAAATGTTTATTTGCCAAACTGTCTGTAACAGATAATACGACTCTTATTAAAATCTTTTCTTTCTTGGAGGCTTGATCGTTGCATACTATATATGTTTGTCCTCCAATCAAATTCTTTTCTTTCACATCATTTCTATTCTTATTGGATGTCTCTGTAGAATTGTCAACATCCATAGTTTCTTAACTTAAACAGTGATATGTTTATAAGTCACAATATCAACAATCTGCTTTGATTTTGAGTCAACGGTGTAAGTTGTATATGTAAGACAAATACAACCTGCAGATAATAAGTTCCCATCTCAGACATGAATCTATAAATATTATAGTTTCATTTCGACACAGGTGTGATTTTTACACTCCGTAACGGACAAGATGCACTTCATATCAGACACAATGCATATCAAGTGTTCCCTGCAGTATTGCTTTTCATATATTGAACCGTGATAAATTTTCTTTGGCATTGTTTCTTAAAAAATAACATAACATATTACATATACTATAACATCATATACTGTATATATCACAGCATTCTATTGGCTAACAGCTCAAGACAAGAGTTGTCTATTCTGGACTCAGATTGGCTCATGGAGCGCCGCATATAATATGTCGCTTTCTCTTTCCTTGAGAAAGTATCAAGTTTCAAAGGTTTTGTGGAATATAAAAGTACTGATTTAGCACCAACTAATGCAACGCCTCATAAACATGTCCAACAATTGTTTTGATAAATAGTAGTTTATTGTACTTATACAGTGATTAAAAATGTAAGTGAATTAATACATAAATATAGTGCTCCTATTTTGCAGATTTTTACTTTGCTGTTGGTCCTGAAATCCTAACCAGTGATATACAAGGAAACACTATTTTTATTTCCAAGAAGTTTTTTGTAGTTGTATAAAGGCCTCAATTTGACATTATATATTATAGAATAAAATAAAAAGTGTGAAGGGGGTTGTGAATTCCATATCACTGCAGCTAACAATGTTAGCCACTGGCTAAGCTAGCCAGTATAGCATTCCGTTTGAATTTGAACACGTAGAGATACATGGTATTTAAAAGTGCAGGACGGACATAAATGATGATTATGAGATAAGAAGCGGAACTTTTATTTAGATTTTATCAAGAACGTCATCAAAATCATCTGTTTAAAAAAAAAATTGTTGTTTTTTTTTAATTAATATGTTCACTGATGATCATATCATGTTGGAAAATGACTAAAAAGATGTATATATAGAATGCCGTTTAATAATTTTCAAACCATTTAGGTACATTCCCATGAGGGTTAATAGAAAAATGCATTAGATGAGCATGGAAAGTGAAAGCCTTCAAAAACTTGCTCTCAGAAAGTGGTGAAATAGGGGTCCAGGCAGAGGATCATGGGTGTCAGTGATGGGGAAAGACGGCGTGGCTGTCAGGTTATTCTACTGATGAGAGAGGGGGCATTGATTGACAGGTGAGGGTGAATGCATCTCAGCTCCTTTCGCTCGGCCTGAGGGATGACACGGCCCGAGGAGCGACGTCCTGGTGGGCTTTCAGTCGGCGCAGTCAACCATACATCACCAGCCCAGGTTTATAAAGCAGCCAGGAACCTTCATCACGCTCTCCTCGAAATAGCCTCACGATGGAGAGATTATGATAATTGTGTGATGGCACCAGAGAATTGACAAATCCTTCCTCCTTTTCACGAATCCACACACTAAACCCTTTGTTTTCTGAGTGGAACGGAAATAACCAGCATCTTGCGTGGAAGGCCGAGGATCTGCTCCGAGAGCCGACTGCTTGAGCTACACAAGTCATTAAGTGAAATCGGGATGGAAGGGATCGATGGAGGCTCGGGTACTCCAATCAATTGTCTCTGGTCCGGTGAGCACGAGCGTCAGGGAGGTGGTTTCCAGGTGAGTTCTTCAGCCAGACTTCGCATACTTAGAGGGATCAATGTCCAAAGACTCCTCGGAGCAGATCTCCAGACCCAGAAGTCAATCCAAGCCAGACCCTCACGCTATCAGATGATGCCGTCAGATTATATTAAGATTTAAATGAATACGTTCATATGATCAGCCAATATGAGACTCTAAGGAAAACAAATTCCAGGAGGGAACCAGACTACTATGCTCATTGGTGTTGCTTCCTCGCTTGGATCAACTCCATATTAATTTATCTATTAAATGCTAAAATGTTTTTTCTTCACGTACTCTGAAACTATTTACATACTATATGTACGTAGTATGGTGATCAATACTGTGTATTGCATTTTGTCATATTGTATGATTTTCTATATTATTGCAAAGTGACAATATACAATTGAAATTATTTTTTTAATACCTTTTTTCTCCTGTGAACTTGCTGCTGTGACAACAGATGTCCCGACTATGGGATGGATAAGGGTTATCTTAAATCTTATCTTACATCCATCTTAATCCAAGCAATAAAAAGGAAGTTGTTTCCTGCTGCTAAACACAATTTTCTTCCATTTTATTTTTTTTATTATTATTATCTTTCCAATTCGTCCCTGACTATTATAACACATATTTTTGTTTTTGTTAGATATTTTCATATTTCTATGTATTCATGTTGTTTACTGTAACTTTGTTTATCTGCGTAGATCAATTTTTTTGAAACCTTGATTTTGGGGCATTTTTTAATCTATTTAGGCCCTGACATTATGTGTTGTTTTTTATTTTTGCATGGGGGAAGTTGGTTTAAATAGAACTTAAAGTGATTTAAAAAAAAGGTGATGGTTCATCCTAAATTCAACTTTCACTCATTTTCTACTCACCCTCATGTTGACTAAGGGTTCAGATTATTTACAGTGTAATATGTTCCTTTTTAGAGTTAAACATAGGTCCATTTTAACATAGTGACTGGAGCTCAGATCCATCTTCCTCCAAAACAAACAAACTTAAAATGAACCAAATACCTCCAAGCTGCTCTTCGGCACATGGTTCAGGACCAGAGGAGAGAAATCCTTCCAGGCTGTTGAGGTTGTTGTGAGCTTTGAAACAATCTTCCTCTCTCTCTGTGTTTGATGGATCCACTGACTCCTTCAAGAAACATCTTAAGACTTTCTTATTCGTGCAGGCTTTTCCCTGATTTTCTGGGACACCTGTGTTTTTCTCGGTGTCATCTTGATCTTTTTAATATATATTATAAAAAAAATAAAAAATAAAAAAAATGTTTTTATTGTTTAAGCGCTTTGTAACACTGGTCTAGAAAAGCGCTGTATAAATATAATTTCTTACTTACTTACTGTAATGTCCATCTTGTATTAAAATCCTCGACAATAAAAATTGTTTCAGAAAAAGATCTGAAGACAACGATAAGTGAGCTCCAGTCGCTACATTCGAATTTACATACATTTTTGTCTATAACTCTAAAATGGAACATATTACTATCCAAATAATCCCAAGCATTAGTCCACATGAGAGTGAGTAGAAAATAAGTGAAGTTTGTACTTTGTGTGAACTATCACTTTAGGCTATTATAATAAAATGATAGAAGTATCTATAAATTAGTTTAATCTAAATTATGAACATATTTGAAGAGGACGGTCAAAAGAAGAACGCTGACGACACGAGCAGAGTTCTCTCTGTGGTGTGTTAACGTTACAAATCCCGCCAGACAGCAATAAAGCCAGTAATCCAGGCAGAATTACAGCCGGCCATCGTCGCAGGTTTCTCGTGTCACTTTAATGGTGGAGCTGACGCCGGCTGATCGTGTCTGAAGAATCGTCGGCTTTTATCCGTCTCTCTGGGGGAGCGGAGCTACATCTCCCCGTGGACCTTAAATGACACACGTTTGACTGTTTCCTCTTTAATTGTGCGACCTGCCGACCCCCCGAGTCCTGTGATGGAACTAATGGACACTTTTGCTTTTCTTGATTTTCAATTTTAAATATTTTATTTAATGTCATTTTTGACTTTAAAGGCATGTTATTGATCATGATTAATTTTCAAAATAAGTTCTGATATGTTTTTTTATTCATAAATATATTGTAATGTATAATTACATAATGATATAATGTATGAAAAATTCTTATTGTATAGTATCATTTTTCTCTGATATAAAATACTAACCAGAGATCAGTCTTCCCATTTCAATTCTTTATATATATGTATATATATATATATATATTCTAGATTTTGCCATCTGCTTTCCCGAGAATGAGGCGACAGCTTGATAAGTTCAAACAGCAAATAATCATATAATAATACGATATTAGTGAAGAAAATTGAGGTTTACGATCAAGAATGTCAAACGTAGATCCAGGTCTTCACTCTGGTTTGAGGTCGCCGACATTCTTCCTCCACGCGCCCAGCTTGACACGTACATAATTCAGGAACAAGTTCGTTTCTGTTTGTTAATTAACGCATCATCGTCAATTATTCATCTGAGTCGTTCAGTATTCACGATTCTCAACTTGGGTGCTCGGGGTCGTGACCTCTGGTGTGCAGTGAGACGGATGTTTAACCTTTTGTAGCAACTATGACGATTTTGTTTTGTGTCGGGTCCACATGCTTGTATGTTCCCTGTGCTCTTCCCATAAATCATAGGATGAAGGATGATCTAATCTATATTGTCTGTTGATGTGCTGGTCCTGCAGTGGACAGAGGGACTCATACTCAACAAGGTTTAAAAAAGAACTTTGCATGAAGAAGGGTAACACACACACACACACTTTGTGGAAAACCACCTCTTTCAATTTTTTCCCAACTAAAATGAAAAGTTACATTTCTTTTTTGGCATGTTTCCATGGTAACGGATTGTGTCAGTATTATTTTGGGTCTAGAGTGTGTCCATGTGTCTTCGCAAGGTGAGTTCAGGTGCAGAGAGAGAAAATGGTGGGTTGAGAATCAATGATTTATATATGACTCTATTTTTAAATACATGTTGAATGCTGGAATTTTACATACGGATTTTGGATCAGGAAAATGAGAATGAAGGTAATTTAAAGACCAAAATCCAAGTTTTTCTTTGGTTAAGAAAGTTTATGTCGGTAAACAAAATAAATATATCTCATGTCAATACACGATCCGTGAATGCAGGCTCAATGCCAATGTTTTTATGGTGGGACATAAAAACAGAGTATGTAAGTAGTTGCAGTACACGATTTGGAAAACAGGCGATCCATTTGTTCATGTTTGTTGCATTCAAAACACAACTTTATTTATACAGCCGATAATTAAATGTCCATTCAAGTCTGAAATCATCAATTCAATGAAACATGAACAGGGAAATAAATCAGAGTCAGTACTTTCCTGTGGTTTAAATCACGATAAATATTCAGACGTTCTACGGAAAGGTCTTTGGTGAGGAAATCGTGTGAGGAAAACGTGACATGAGCTCCCCACTTGTAAGTTATTGTCGCTCACAGTACTAATGTGAAAACCCAACTCTCCTGACTGACATTTTTCAAAGTCTTCCTCTCCAAGATGAAGTAAGAGAAGATGTTTTGAACTTATTACTTTATAAAGTTCTCCCCGTCTAAAATCTCGGCGAACAAGAGGTTACGAGAGCGGAGCATATCATGACGTTATAATGGCTTCACTCATCTTACAGCCAGCTGTAGTCAGGCGCGTTTTTTTTTTACAACGAGTCACTTGGAGGTGGAGACTTCTGAGATTGATGACAAGCGGTGACACACCTCGATGCTCGACCAATCACAGAAGTGTTTTTGGTGGGCTTAAGCACATTTTGTAACGGAAATATTTAAGTTAAAAGAGAGTTTTGTACAAACAGACTAATGCTGATACAACAATATCACAAGGCAAATAATAGTTTCATGTTTTAGCCTAATGTAAATAGTTTAAAACGAAGCATTCAGATTTTGTTCAGTTTGTGTTTCATTTTCAGGATTTTTCTACACTTACGATCTCTGCTTTTTGCAAAAGTTCAATCGTAAGACTTTTCGAAACACATTGTCACAGATTTAATTAGAAGAGTGGGCCATCTTTAGTGAAATGCCGGGCAAAGATGACCCCCCCGGACATGGAGTTTGCAGCATGTAATTCACAATTTCAGTTTGTAGTCATACAAAGAACAGGTTCACCAGTGCTTCTTTAATTCTAGTGTCGCCCTGGTGCGCCTGCATGTCAGCGTCCGTTGAGTCACTGGCGTCCGTGCAGCCCACTCAGCATCCTCACGAGCAACATCACACACAGAAGTCAGTATAATCGTGTGGTCATGTCACCCGTGGGTTCCTACCAGCGTCTGTTCTCCTGCAAGTGTCAGTCAGTCGCCTCTTCTCCGTCTCGCTCCGGGAGGCCAACCTTTCAGCATTTCCAACGATGTGCCTTCGAAAAAATCTGTTTCCAGGGTAACCAGGGTACCAAATAGTCTCTCGGCGGCTTCTCCGCGGTGCGTCCTTTTGTTTACACTTTCATATATATATATCTGAGCTGCAAATGCCAGACTGACTCCAGAACTCCTTATCTTCTTCTCAGGCACACCTCAGAGGTGTTGTTATGACTGACAGAGGATTTTAACTCTCTGTGAATCTTTTTAAAGCCATAAACAACAGGTGGAGCTCAAACTTTTGAAGAAAAAAAGCCAGAAATTTTCATTTGATTCAAGGTTTTTCTAATTTTTATTTAAAGGGAAACAAATGTGTTGATTTAAGTGTGTCTTAGATTGATCTTCGACCTCTATTGTACTCATCAGTATGTGTATGTTTGTACAAAACTCTTTATTAATTATAATATTTACATTAGACAACGTGCTTAAGCCCCGCCCACTGAAAACACTTGGTTTTTCTGAAGATTACATTTTGTTTACCCCGATCATCACCAATTTTACTGTTTTTGGGTCAAAATTGAGGTCATCAATTCAGGTATTCTCCACCTCCATGGGACTCGCTGTATAAAGAAAGCGGGGGTGATTACAACTGGCTAGAGGAGGAGTGAAGACCAATATCTCGTGATGAGAGACTCGCTGCATCTTGAAGAGGATCACTGTCTTCAGAGACATCTTGAGGATACAAGCAACAAAGGTGTCCCAGGTCATCTTGTTCTTTTTATCATCAAAAAGTCTATGAACGAAGACGAGAATAAAAACCGGAAACATCTGGCACACAAGTCCAAAGTGGTTTTATAGTCTCGACCACTCAAATTGTGAACATCAATGATTAAAATGTTAAACAGAAAGTGTGGAAAAAGCTTGGAGCCAAATACAGTGACAGAAAAGGACCAAAAAACATTAGGAGTCCACACAAAGGTTACCTTAAATTAATTAAATAGTGACCCAAGTGTAATTTTAACACCCACGAAACAGACAACAGCATTTACATATTGGTATTTCATTGTCATTGACTCTAATCTTCAACAAAAACAAAGATCCAAGGAGGTAAATGTCACCTAACTCTAACTCGAACTGCTAACTAGAAGGTATAGCATTAATATAAAAAAGTAATTCACTTTACATCGCATTCTGTCTTAGAATTAATCTAAATGTGTGCTCAGATCCTTGGCTCCTACACGGGTTTGAGTTTGTAACGGAGTTTGTTCAGGGTGGTCTGTAGTTCAAGACAAACTAAAGAAGATTTTAACAATAAATTAAACCTTAACTTTATTTAAAAAAAAACAACTGAGTATCTACAAGATAATTAACGATGACAATAACGGGAAACTTTTTGCAAATATAATATGATGGGTGATGATTCGAAGTGGGACTTGAAAAGGCGGCTGTAAGGTCGAAAGGTCAAAGGTAGGGGAGCGTGTCACCTCAAAAGTGGGCGACCCTCTTTTAGCATGACCCGGCCAGACCCCTGATGTTTGTCTGGCACTTTATCGATTATCTCGCTCATTCCCCCCCCCCTCCTCGACGTTATTGAAAACCAGCGCACGTCCTCCACTCCGGAGCCGTGCGCCTGCGCGTAAAGGCGCGCCGCGCTGGTCCAAGTGGCGAGGAGAGAAAAGGGCGTTCCACTGCCATTCCTCAACAGATGATGCTGGACTTGCACCTGCGGAGCTTCTGTCACCAGCACGCCTCGTCTTCTGCTGCTCCTCACCGAGCCAGGATCAGGAGTCACGGCGATGCTTGAGCAGGAAAACCAGCAGAGGGTTCGAGTCGGACTTCCACGACTGAAGTTTCCTGAAGTGTGTTCCGTGGAGGCGGCGAGGGATGCGCTTTAGGAACGCGCGGGTTCTGGAGGATGCGCTTCACTGCGAGGAACATGTGGAAGAAATAAAGAGGAGAAGCGAGACAACGAGGAAGCTCCCCGGGATGAATCGCTCCTATTTCAGGCTTTTAGGAGCTTTGTTGACATATTTCATGGAGACTAACAAGTTTGGGTGAGTAACAACTTTACCCCAAGAAAAGTTGTCGTATATAACAACAAATATTGTCCTACATTATCTACTATAAATGAGCTTTGGATTTATAACCTGGGAAATAATTGATTACCGCGTAAAACAAAGACTTTTGAGCCTATGTCACTGTATTTTATTTTCCAGAAAAGGTGTGTTTGAGCTCATCAATGTTTCTTATAGTTTGAATGTGAATTATGCATTATAAATAAATATACTGTTCACACATTAAAACATCTAATTACGTTATTATTTAAGTAACCACATACATTTACAAACTGAATTATTGTTTATCTCTTTAGTTTTTTAGTGTTGTTTTTTAACTATAAAACAAAAATTTTCTTTTTTATTTAATATTAAGAGGAGTGCATTTAATAGACATAAAATATGGTCTCTTATCAAAATGAACAATCAAGTTTTGCTTTTTTAATTTCATGTTTTTGGCACATTTAGCCATTGATAAAACACATTGAGATACTAAATCATGTCAGAATCTTGAATTCATTTCAGCGTATTTTAGAAACTTTATTTTGAAACAAAAACCAATCATATTAAATTGAAATTTTATTTAAATGTTTAATTTATAATAATACTAGTCTTTTGGATTTCTTAATTCAGACAAGTTATGTGTGTTTTGGCATAATAATGTCAATTTATTGTAATCCATCGGTGCAGACAAGTATTTCTTCTAAAATCCGAGTTTGTAATTATTTCTCTAACTCTAGATATTATGTCAGTATAGTTGAAACTACAACCAACTTAAATATTAACAATTCTATTCAATGTAAGGATGGAGCCACACCAGAGGATGTATTGCCAAAGAAGACACTGGGGGTTGAAAAACAGTTGACTGTGAAGCTAAATCATTCTGTGGAGGGGTTCGTAATCATTGGTAAACTATCACGTTTGAGTTATTAATCAAATAGACAAATAGAAAGGTATATAATGTAGTCATTAGCTCAGTGTGTTTTGAAGGGTAATTTGAATAAAGATAATGAAATGATCTATATATTACCAACCTTCTCTCGTATCTTTTAATGTATTCAGGTCAAGTACTTTTCAATTATTAATGTAAATTTCTTTGTTGTGTATTAATTTTTCCAACACTTATTTAACCATATTTATTTGCAATCATTGAGGGTTAAAATCTAATCCAAGTCTCTTGTTGCATTTATATAAATAAAACATGTGCATTGGGGAAGCAGCAATCAATTATTTTAGCATTTAAATGTTAATTTGTTGATTGATCTAAAAAAAAACTGAAGAAAAACAGCGTGAACAACATCTTTAGGGAGTCACAATATATACTGGGACTTGAGAGGCTTAATCTGCAAATAAAACAAAAAAAAAACCTTTACAAATGAATATTTTTAAAACTAGGCTTAACTTGTATTGTATATTTATGTATATGTATTCATAAATATATATTTTTAATTATACACAATATAGGGTGGGTTTCAAAAATGATCATATGATATAGAGATTCTATATTTCAAAATAGTTTTTTAATTTTTCCTTTTTTTTACGGACAAAAAATCACTCAAACAAAAAAGGACAAAAAAGAGTTTTTAACCTCCTATTATGTCTGATAATGTAAAATCAATGACTGTTGTGTGTTTGTAATGAGCGTTGGCGTTGTCTTTACATCACTCGGGGGAAATCTTTCAGAGAGCGCTTGCATATCAAATTAGTGTAACTGGATGCAAACTCATGTGACAGATTCACACACTAAAGTGAGCACATCATCTGTGAATCGATACACATGACATTTTTGTGTCAGTTGGAATCTAAAAAAGATGATGAACATGATGTCACACAACTTTTTTTTGCACGTTTTTTTTTAATGAATTCGATTTTTTAAAGAATAGTATACTGCAGATATTTTTAAGAGAACTTTACAATACTATTTTTTATTATTATTATTACATTGTGTATTTATTATTAATATTTCAGAACAAGTGTTGATTGATTAATTTATTTGAGAAGCCCCTAATCAGACAAAAAAAAGAAAAACATGTTTGTTTTGAAACGGCTCCAAAATGATTTTTAAGCATGTTCAATTCATATACTGACAGATACTTTCCTTGGACGGATCTCGCAAAAGGATTCAATCAACTGTCTGTTTTGTGTATTTTCCAGAGATGCCAAAGAGCACGATTCCAGATCCTCCTCCAACTTGTCTCCCTCTGACTTCCTGGACTCACTGATGGGACGAACGTCAGGCTACGACGCCCGAATACGCCCCAATTTCAAAGGTCGCTGCTTCCTTCTCTGTGTCACCCACACCAGTTTGTATCTTTAGGGCAATTTTAAAACGACACGTCTGACCGTCCACTCTGTTATCTGCTGCCACGATTCATCGCTGTCACCCGTCTGATAAGATCCATCCATCACTGGAGTTGACAGTAACATAATTGTGCTGACCGGGATCAGATCAGCAGCTCACCTCTGCTGGAGCACGTTTGAGCCAGAACGTACTGAACGAAGCGACAGAGAGAGATGGTGTCGGGACGGCGGGTAGCTGTTGTTTGGATGTGATGTGAGCAGCAGAAGGAGAGGCAGGGCCCTCTGGAGCTCAGGTCCACTCCACATGATTGTGAGTGGTGCTTGATATCAACTATAACTCAGCGATGTATCAGCAAGTTCAGCAGAGAATCTGGCCTAGATCTTTCCGTCCATCAGGGAGAGCTGGCGATGCTGAGGCGACGGTTATTTACCCACATTAGAAGAGAGTGTTGTGAGTTATGTCTCTATCTTTGGTTCATGGTTCCTCCCAGGATTCTCTTCAGCTCCCCTGTTGTGTTTTGTCACGATGATTGTGTAGTTAGTGTTGCTCAGTGTCGCTGACCAACAGCATTTGAGGTGTGGAAGTTTGTGTCCTCTTGCCAACTTTAAGCGTGAAAAGCGAAAAGCGACTTTTTTTTCGATCACACTTTCAGCTTGTATCGCTGCCGTGTTCAGTTAGAAGCCGATTCTTATGTAAGCGTCCCCCGTCAACAAGAACTCACTGAAGGGTCACACAGTAGCCCTGCTGCTCCACCTCCA
The DNA here is from genome assembly GCF_982586985.1 of Callionymus lyra. Lineage (NCBI taxonomy): Eukaryota > Metazoa > Chordata > Actinopteri > Syngnathiformes > Callionymidae > Callionymus > Callionymus lyra. The sequence continues at coordinate 24,305,065 of NC_141829.1, forward strand.
GGCTGCTAATGAATTGTGTATGCACAAAGCTATTTACGCAAATGAGATGATTGCATCATTTAGCGACTTCTAGAGATTTTCAGGACAGCCAATAGCAACTTTCCTAACTAAATATTTGGCAACACAATGTTTGGCGAGCCCACGTGCATGAAGGACACAAGAAATCGTACAACAATAGTAGCAATAATGGATTAGGTTTGAATCCCAGTTGCCTTACCAGGTTTATCCCTTGGCCCTCCATATGATATGTCTTTCGTGAGCAACTTGTTTATTTCACCAAGTCTTAAAAATGAGGTGCATACTTTGTCTTTCTTTCTCCCATTTATATGTCTGGCGATCCAAGATGTTCTTGTTCATTGGTTCTAAGTCTTGTTCCTTTAGATAAGGGGTCTCAAACTCAATCGCTCAAAGGGACCAAAATCTTTTAGTACCCTTTGTAAGGGACCAATCAAAATACCTTTCTTCAACTTTGGTTTTACTCTGGCGTCTATAGACCTTTGACATCCATGATCTATTTTACGATTAAAAACTGGACTCTTTATCTGTCACAATATCAGCATGAACATTAATCTACCATCAAATGACTTGCAGGCTGGTTTGGCCATAGCTGCCTTGAATGCCCATTGTTCATTGACCTTCTGCGATGTGGGCAATGATGGCAGGCAGAAAGTGTAGCCATGACGCACCACAACACTGACACTGACAATTTTTGTTGGTTCAGGGTGAATAGTCAATATGCATGGACGCTAGATAAAAATTTAAATAAGAATTCAGTGGTGGGATAGTCACAAGGCCGTCAACTGGAATGAAATTACGGAACCGCTTGAGAGAATCCATGCAATGGCAACATCGAACCGACCTTCTGTTTAGGTTGTTGGTTTGGTCTGTACTCTGGTTTATCCCACAAAAGAGTATGGGAAGGTAGAAGAGTCAAGGCTTAACGGTATTGCTAGACCTTTATTATGAGATTTACTATGTGAAGCGGGAAGGAAGGTTGGAAGGGTTTGAAGAACGTGACTAGAGTTAAACTCCAGACACGTCTGTACACCCTCCAGCATTTTTGCCCCAGCCTCCAGGCTTTGATCTGGATGGATATATTTGCACAACTGTAGATCCAAAACTACATTTTATATCTCTATTTGACATTAGATACCATGATATCCCCCCCATCCATTCATTTGTCCAACAGAACAGTTTTGGGGTAAAGCCCTAATCTAGTGGTGAATGATCTTGACAAGTTAACCCAATAGTATAACAAGAACACACAATCATGCAGGAAGAGGTGTGAGTCATCTATATTGAAGACTGCTGGTTTGAAGTCAACCGCACTTGAATTCATTTCTAATGAACAAAAACCTCATTGTTCTCTCTGGAGGTGCTGCAGAAAGTTCCTGAGCACTGACCTAGATTCTCTTGCATTTGTTGTGAGACGGTGTTTCTTTGTTTTTCCAGCTCCTGCTGTTCTATGCAGGTATGTGATGACACTTTCTCATGCTAATGCCGAAGCTCCGTCTGATGCAATATTGATGAAGAAGGCATGTGAAAAAATGTGAATAGTGAGGGGGCGGACTTTAGGAAGTCAACAAGTCTTTCAAGAAGCTTTGGGCTCAGACCGATCTGTTGGGTGAGAACGTCAAGGCTTGTTCTAGATTTGAGAGAATCGAGTCCCAGGTGCCAAAACTACACGCCAAGTCATTTTATGTTGCCCGCCCGATGGTTTCCAACCATTCTTTTGTCAGAATTTGATGTATAACTGGGGGCTCCCGCCATTCACAGAAGGGAATAAGTGGTAGAAAATGAGTGATTGGATGAATGGTGTACAACTGATGTACTTTAAGGCACAGAGAAAATAGTTAATACGACAGATCTTCCGGCAGGGCTGGCTACCTAACTTCGATTCTTTTGTGGCAACGACCGAAATAGTAACAAAAAATTCTTCGTCTTCTCGTGCCAAGTTTCAGTACCTGGAGATTTGACAAAGACATTTGTCTGCCTACCAGAAAGGCTTTTAACGGTGTTACTTTATTAAGTTTTACCCCGTCTAAAATCTCGGCGAACAAGAGGTTACGAGAACAGAGCCCATTATGATGTAATAATGGTCATAACTCCTTCTCCAGCCGGCTGTAATCACCCTTGCTTTGCTTATACAACAAGTCCCTCGCAGGTGGAGACTGATGGCCAAGGTCCAAGATTGATGACGCGTGGTGACGCTTGACCAATCACAGCAGAGTGGGTGTGGTTGGGTTAAACAAGATTGAATCTCTTGAAAAAATGTTTTCGGTGGGCGGTGCTTAAGCATATTTTCTTAGTGTATATACTTTAATTAAAAGAGAGTGTTACGATTACATTTTATTTTTACTTTAAAGTGAACATTACATTTTAAACTGGATGTTTAAAGTCTATACATAGTGAAGGTATCTGAACTGGTATTGGAAATTCTAATTAATACCCAGCTCTATCTTTCGCTGAAGACTGAAAAGCTAGTTGGGTGGACAGAGGGTTTTATGGGTAAAAATGTGACTAATGATCTGACCTTCTCTCTGTGTCCACCTGCAGGTCCACCAGTTAATGTCAGCTGCAACATTTTCATCAACAGCTTCGGTTCTATAGCAGAAACTACAATGGTGAGTTGAGCATGAAACATTCATCAGTTGATGTCTATTTTAGTCTTCAAATCATGCATAATTAATACACATTTACAGTATATTACAAAGAAAGTCAGGGGGGACGAGTACATTGTACAAGGGGCCACTTGATATACAGTGAGCGGTCATCAAGCAAAAGAGGAGGGCATTAAGGATAATGCCTTTAAAATGGTCAGGAAACTTAATTTACTGCAGCAACACTATAGAACGGTATATTAATAGTATTTACAAATGTAATTATGTGATAATATAATAATAAAAAAAATTGCCCCGGGTCACAGTCAGGTCTGAAGCTTTTAAAAGAAAAAAAATCTGAAATACAGAATCAACTGATTCATAATCTATGATCATGAAGACTTATATTAAGACCGAGTATGAATGTTTGTTTGATTGTCAGGGATTAACTTCTGATGCTGTTGCAAGTCCTTCCAGACACCAAAGTGCTGATGACTCATAATGGAGTGGTGACATCATTATATTTGGACATGTCAACCGTTCACCAGAAAGATACATTATCAAATATTTAATTAAACTTAATTTTCCATCATTGTTTCCACACCTTCACCTCTCTTCTGGTAGTCACACCTTCATGTACTCATTCATCTTTTTTGTTTTGACCTCAGTGTCCCTTCAAATCTTTATTTATGTGGCCCGTGTTGGAATTTAGCTCCCTACTCTCTCTCTAAATGACTATAGCATCAGCAAACATCATAGTCCCCGGAGATGTTTTCTAACTTCTTCTTACACCTTTTCTTTATTGATTCCTGAAGTTTGTTTGGATTCATGAGTAAACAGGAGTCAAATATGATGCTAATCTCTTTGTGTTTGAGAAGAACATGCATACATTTGAGTGATACAACTCTGAAAATCGCAGCGTGACAAAGTATGCAAAGCCGCTTGTCATCTGTGCAGGATTACAGGGTGAACATCTTCCTGCGGCAGAAGTGGAATGACCCCCGGCTGGCTTACAGTAAGTACCCAGACTCCTCCCTGGACCTGGACCCGTCCATGCTGGACTCCATCTGGAAGCCGGATCTGTTCTTCGCCAACGAGAAGGGCGCAAACTTCCACGACGTCACCACGGACAACAAGCTGCTGAGGATCTTCAAGGACGGGAACGTTCTCTACAGCATCAGGTGACGCCTGACTAGCTTCAAAGAAACACAAAAGAACGAGTGATTATAATATTTCACCTCTGGACATGTCCCCGACATAAAAGTGAAGAAAATTGATTTTTATCTCATTAACATCACTGATACAAAGGCGGGTAGATTTTTAATAAAATAAGGAGGATCACAGACAAAACCTTCAGGGGGTCTTCGGTTTGGTCAAGCAAGAACAGAATAGAATACAGTGAGAATATGTTTAATTTAATCTCAATACAAAGTTCACTTTTTCAATTTTCTACCACCGCGAGGCCATGTTAAGCAGAGAGTCCATTACAGAAGGAGCCCAAGGCTGAGTGGTGCTCAGGTGTGCCAGCGTAGTGGGTCATCGGCTGGGATGAAAAAGCATTTATCTGCGTTCACGGGGGGAGACGAGAGAGACGAGCGACCGCGATGCATCACACAGACAATAAGTTCAGTAATGGAAGTGTGATGGCAGCTTGGACAGATCACACTCAGCGGAGGGGACACGAAAATCTATTTCTTAGATTCAATCTGTCTCTGCTCGCAGGTTGACTCTGATTCTGTCCTGCCCGATGGACCTGAAGAACTTTCCCATGGACACACAAACATGCACCATGCAGCTGGAGAGTTGTAAGTATCACCAAAAACCCGCTGAAAAGAAACCAAACTACAGCCCGATGGCCGGCTACTGCCCAATTCATTATTTCAAGATTTCAATTAAATTTGAATTCATATGTTAAGCTCAAGGAGAAACGTGACCAGATGGCTGATTTTCAATTTCATATAGCTTTGAAGATAATGGTTTTTCAAGTCTTAAGTATTTCTTTCTGAATCCAGCTGTCAAGGTGAACGACCTCCACCACTGCATTTGTATTTCTGGACCCTGAGATAACAAGGGTTAATAAAATTCAATAATAATAAGTTTTGATTGTGTCTCACAGATTCAATATTAACTACAGTACACCTGCATATCTCCACAACACAGTGATTATTGCTAATGGCTACTTGCCCACTTGAATATCAACATTGATACTTAGTAATGGCAGCAGTCATTTAGAAATACATTGAACAAATCATTATACAGGACTCTGAATGTTTGCACACATAAACTATTTCAATCTTTCTCTGCAATGACAATGTTTCCCCACTAGATGTAACATCCCAGACGTATTGATCCAGTTGTACTCTACTGTTTATTTCAATTTTTGGCGGTTTTTCGGATTCAGCAAAAAAAAAAAATAGAAGTTGAACATGACAGCCAAGTACTTACTAAAAAGAAAGACTCTTTACAAAGAGCTTACTTACTAACTTATTACTTACTTACGTACTTGCTTAATTACTTACTAACTTACTTAAATACTTACTTACTTACTTAAATACTTACTTACTTACTTACTTACTTACTTACTTACTTAAATACTTACTTACTTACTTAAATACTTACTTACTTACTTACTTACTTAAATACTTACTTACTTGCTTAAATACTTACTTACTTACTTAAATACTTACTTACTTAAATACTTACTTACTTACTTACTTAAATACTTACTTACTTACTTACTTACTTACTTACTTACTTAAATACTTACTTAAATACTTACTTACTTAAATACTTAATTACTTACTTTATCAAATACTTACTTACTTTAATACTTACTTACTTACTTAAATACTTACTTACTTACTTACTTACTTACTTACTTACTTACTTACTTAATAAGAAACATAAGGACCAAACAGTTTTTGGTCAAATGGTACGACCTATGCTATAATTGGCTGCAGGTCATCGGGTCTGATTGATCGTTGAGCCGCCTCTGTTTGGTTGCAGGGATTTATTGATTTGAAGTGATTGATGGCTGTGTCTGCAGTTGGCTACACCATGAACGACTTGGTCTTCGAGTGGCTGGAAGACGGCGCGGTGCAGGTTTCAGAGGGACTCACGCTGCCTCAGTTCATCATGAGGGATGAGAAGGAGCTGGGATACTGTACGAAGCACTACAACACCGGTGAGAACCAGATCAAGAGGGGTGGGCACCTTGAGACAGTTGATGGACCGGTGTTTTTCCGAGCAGGTAAATTCACATGTATCGAGGTGAAGTTCCACCTGGAGAGGCAGATGGGTTACTACTTGATCCAGATGTACATCCCGTCCCTCCTCATCGTCATCCTCTCCTGGGTGTCGTTCTGGATCAATATGGACGCTGCTCCGGCGAGAGTGGCTCTGGGCATCACCACCGTGCTCACCATGACCACGCAGAGCTCCGGCTCCAGAGCGTCTCTTCCCAAGGTAAGTTTGAAACCAGAACCATCACCAACACCAATGAACAAGTATTTAAATCAGTTTTCAGTCTATTGTCTTGAGTTCTTAGTCTTGCGATATAAACCATGTTTAAATTGCCCTCACTCTGAAGAAAATGACCTTGACTCATCAGGCAAAAAAATATGGCGAAACCAATAACATTGCAGCCTCAGGTCACATGCTTGTCTGTTGTTTTATACAGAGCATTAGGCTCTCCCCTTTACCTCCAGTAAACAGTAAATTAGAGCTGGATAATACTGGTTAATACAACAATACAATAAAATAATAAATATTGTGCTATTTACTTTATTGTTATTCAATGGCACTGTATTGATTTTTATTTTTCACATTTTCTGGCTTTTGATGGTTACATTTTTTATATATATATATAGTCCTTTTATGGTTTGTATTTCAATTAAATGAGAGTTAAGTAGTTTTTATTTACACGTTATATGCATATATTCATGGTGTTTGTTTATTTCTGTTTCGCAATTATACTTCCTGGCAGCTAGATGGCAGCAGTCTTTAGGTCCTCAGATAATAGATAAAAGCAACAATGAAATCCCAAGCGGTCCCAGTGATGACTAAGGATGAGAGGATACAGTCGTGTCTTTGTCAAGAGTCTGTAAATTCTGCTACGCAGAGTGAAGTACTTGGACAATACAACAAATATATACTTGTTAGTACAGTATCATGATACATCACAATATATCTGTAGTTTCCTGCGTATCTTGAAGTATCCTTTCGCCAGATTATTGTATGTAAACTGTGTTACCAGAATCAGTTTGTATTCTTAGAGGCTAAAATACAGGATTTTACCCAAAAAAACACACAGGTAAAATCTTTTTGAAAAAGGGGCCGAAAAGATGTTCCTGAAAGACGAGTGATGATAAATATTTAAGATTTCAATCCCACAGAAAAACAATCTCAACGAGCAGCTCCGATCAGGAATATTTTAGTTCCATTGTTTTCTCCCTGGATTGAACCCCCGAGAGAAATATCTGCATCTTCCCAGAAGCCCTCGTGGCTCGGAATCAATCAAGGAACGACTTCTCTGTCGACGCTCTGAACTCTGTGTTTTCTCTCCGTCCAGGTCTCTTATGTGAAAGCCATTGATATCTGGATGGCAGTGTGTCTGCTCTTTGTGTTCGCCGCGCTGCTGGAATATGCCGGGGTTAATTTTGTCTCCAGGCAACAGAAAGAGTTCCTGCGCTTGAGACGGAGACAGAGGAGAAATCACAAGGTAGCCCTCCACGTCTGTTCCTACTTCTGCTGTGAAACTAGCGTGATGTCAGAATTGCAGTCATTTTTTGACAGAACCTTATTTATAAGAAGGGTGAGAAGAGAGACACACATGTATATCAGGAAGATAAAGAACAATCATTTTATTGAGAAAGTTTTAACGAGAGTCGAAAGAAGCTAAAATAAATTGCCTTGTCATCATTAAAAACTTGAAAAGCACTTAGTGAGCGCAGACCTCTGCCAAACTGATCATTCTCATCTTGTATTGTATTGTATTGTCTTTACTTAGAATGTTTCCCCAAGTTTATTTGATCGATGTAGTTAGATGTTATTCGACTTTTTTCTATCATCTCAAATAAAATTGATATTAATGAGCTTACCCAGAAATCAGTGCTGTTGCTGATCTGTCTATATAAAGTAAGAAGAAACTTTTCCAAACCAAACTCCAGACCATTCTGCAAATGTACTCATCTATTCTTTGTCTCTTTATCAGTTTTTCCTGAAATTTTCATTAAATTCTCTTATATTTCGTTTTTGACAAACTTAGCTAACAGATTTCGTGAATACAGAGGGTCACAGGAACACGTTGGTAGAAGCAACATTTTCAAACTTATTATATGTATGTTTTTCAAAGATTTAAATAAAAGTAGATCTAATATTTCAAATTGTTAAACATTTTCTATTAAAATTGAAACAATGTGTAATGTGAAAACATTAAAATATATTTCAGGTTTTTTGAGGACGATATGAGATATAGACACAGAATATCACATTCTGAAAATAATTAGCTTTTACTTTTGTAAAAAGATAATATGTGGGCAAATATATGAAAATAATCTTTAAACAAACACTTTTGTTCTTATGGATCAGCTTTATAGTTTCGCTCTTACCTCATGAGGGCTAGATGTATGCAGACAATGGGCCTTACGGTAGTGTAGGTCTGATGAAGCTTCATGAACCACTAGATGGTGGTCTCTGCACAATTTTCCTTTGAACAACTCTTCTAATGAAACATCACATCCTTTCTAAATAGATGGCGCCACCTACTGACCTCTAAACAACATGACACTGCTTCATGAAGCTTCATCAGCCCAGCACTGCTGAAAGGGGCCCCAGGGCTACACCTTGCCACGGTCTCACTTATAGCAAGGAAAATGATGCTTTATGTTTGGTGAAATTGAAAACCAAAAAATAGCTACTGGGACACATAATAATGATGAGAATTCATCTACGAAGCTTTAGGATAGAGCAAGGTATGAAGTGAACTTTATTTTTTTTTTTTAAGTAATTATTTTTGACATCCGGATAAGACAAGACAACATGATCAAAAGACACAAAGTAAAATCCCTCTGCTCAACATTCTGATTAACATTTTCTCTCATCATAAAAAAGAAGTGACCATTAAATGTGAGATTGTAATGGGAAAGATGTGTAAAATATACTGTTATATCTGCCTAAAACCGTCCAGACTATATCCAAGATGTGTGACTGGAGGACCTTCAGTGTAAAGTGTCAATAACAAGCTAACTTGCTGACCGTGATGAGGTTTTATTGACAAGTATTCATTCAAAGCGTTGTTTCTATTCTGAAATTTGACTAGCAATGATCTAATAGAAACCTCACTTTCAGGACGAGGACATGAGTGAAGGTCGCTTCAACTTCGCGGGCTACAACATGAGCTTGCCGACGAAAGATGGCTCCGCCGTCAAAAACGCCACTCCGACCCCCAGCGCCCAACTGGCGGCCGCGAAAGATCTCGAAACCATGAAGAAGAAGTTTGTGGACAGAGCCAAGAGGATAGACACCATCTCCAGGGCGGCGTTTCCTCTGGCCTTCCTCATCTTCAACGTCTTCTACTGGATCACCTACAAGATCATCCGACACGAGGACATCCACAAGAAGTGAAGCTCCAGAGAAACTATGAGACGCTCTTTCAGGGATATCGTACAACATTCAGGCACTGTTGTACTGCTGCAATGGTTTTATCTCAAGGCTTGGTGACCTTCTGAAGAAGACGACCAAATGTTTTTAACTCCTGCCTCGTTGATGTTCCACCGAGAAACAAAAAAACATTCCATGATTTGTAACTTTAATGTAGCTTGTTGGGTTTGCGAAAAAAAAACGTTTTCTTATCGAGGATGTTTGGGACTTTTATATATCGTACAGTTGTCATGACGACATTTACACTGAAGTGTGGAACATGTGTGTATAACTCAAGAACTGGAAAGGAAGCTCAGGTCCGTTTAAAGTTGATTCGTCATTTCTGATCGTTAGATATCACTGATCTGTTTCCTGAGAATGACACTAGAATTACTATCATTAAAAATACTCGTTCATCTTTATTGGCACGGACGGAGATACTTTTTAAAGTAATGTCACCAGCCATTGCCATTGTTATATACAGAACATACCTTTCTATTATCTCAGGGTCAAGGTGAACCGAAAGCCCGAAAACAAAAGGGATACCACAAACGCTTTTGTTTTAGGGCTTTCGGGTCACCTTGACCCAGAGTTAACACAAGGGTAAAAAGATTGATCTAGTCCTTGTCACCAATGGACAATTGATCCAAAGATAAAATACATAGTTTTAAATAGTTATTTTATCAATAAAGGTTGTTCTATGACTCAATTCAAGAATCCAAAACTTGCCAACCAACGTTAAATGTGCAAACTTTACGGTGGGGTTGATGATCTCAACCAATAGTGAGTAGCCTTGCTTGTTCCGTATAGTCCCAGATTGAGGCTCTTACTTCCCTGATGGTCCGGAGGTTGAGGTTTGATTGACAGACACCATCCAATTTCCAAAGGTTTTCAATTGATTCGACAAAATATCTCTGACATAACATTGAAATATTTTCACTCATTTTTTAATTTTCAGTCAATAGGGAGGACTCTGGCACGTACAATTCAGCCCCAAAAAATTGCTGAAACAGCATAACATGTGTCAAGCCTGTTACAATGGTATCGAAATTTAAGAATTATTGTCATAATTTTGCACAGAAACGGACAAAATGTAATTTCAATGTTTTTTTTAATTGTTTTGTGTTTTTTCTTTCAAAAGTGTTTTCGCACCAATGTCAGATAATTGAGAATCTTCTGGAGTTACAAGTTGTATTGTAAGAGCAATACTTTTTTTGAAATTTTAATTTATTACTCTTACTTTGAAGAATTTTCAGAAAACCGGGGAAGGCTCAACACAAAATAAGGCTGCAGCAACTATCGAGAGTTCTGATTGGCCAACAACCCCCCCTGGAGGACATGTCGGTCTTAAGTGCCAAAAAACTGACTTTTTATTTTTTTTATTTGATCACACTTTCACTCTTTCAACCTTACATCTGTTAAGAGGATGGCTCGTCACTCTTCATCGCCTACACTCGTCATCATCCATCACTCAAAACTGTGAACACTTTCGATGTTGTCCAGACGAGAATATGGTTTGGTAGAAATAGAGAAATATTTATTGTAACAGGGAAAACCACCATGCTTGTGCTCAAAACATCTTGACTTGGACTGTTTGTACAGTTTGTTCCGACTGGATGGATCAAGAGGGGTTAGTTTAATGTATATACCCGACAGCTTCTGGTGTCAACTTTTGAACCATCAATAAAACTGACCGTGTACCAGTTGTGTTGTTTTTATACACACTTTTGTGTATGTGTTGGAATCTTATTTTCCACCGGAGGCTGATGCAGGCAGAATTATGTGAACCTCGTTAAGCAAAAAAATGTTTTAAAAAAACAGCTTCCCATCACTCATTAAGTTTAGTGAGCCCACTCCGTGAAAAGGTCTGAGAGAAACAAGAAGTTGGAGTTGTCATAGCAACAGCCAACCAGAGGCTGAGCGATTATGAAGCTCAGACCAGAGGCTCATTATTTCAGCCAGTTGAGGACACACGTCTTGTGACGGAACACGAGGTGGGAAAACAGAGAGGCCGGATTAATTTGACCAAACAGAAAGGTTGTGATAGATACGGGAACTCTGCAGGGACAGAAAGAACAAACAATGGTATCAGAGAATGAAGCAGTTATTATGATGTGTAGTTGTCTTGACAGGCATATGAGGACGTGTAGGAGAAGAAACATCAGTTCACAAGGTCTCAGACTTGGCTCTTCTTGCTCTAAGACCATGGTTCTCATGTATTACGTGTCCAGAGTTAAATATGACAAAAGAGCTGAGCCAGAAGACAAAGGTCTCATGACAAACTCATCCAACTGAAAGTTGGACATAAATAGAATAAACTGTAAATGCCATCTTGTCAGGAGGTCCCCAGGATATTTCCCTGGTGAGGTGTTCAGCTGGAAGGAGGCCTTGGGGCAGACCCAGGAAAAGACTCAATTGCCCAGGAACACTTGGCTGAATAAAGTTGCATTTTTTTAAACTCCAAGATACATTTTGAAAAAGACAAACACTATAGGTTTCGTATTTAGAGGATGTGAGAGAAAAAAAGAATTAATACTATTTGAAAGTTTGAGGGATATTCGATCAGTCAAGCAAATAAAACTACGAGTATTACAAACTGAAAGTTTAAATTATGTTTCAGTAGAATGCACCATGAATCAGGAATAAATGTTAAAAAGAAAGAAAAAGACAGACATAATATTAATATAATATATTAATAAAGGGTAACTAATGTAAAAACCCAACTACGACTTACTCACATGTTTCAAATGTTGAGTCTCTCATCATGACCATGTTTTAAAGTACTTACTTTATAAAGCCCCTACTCAAGTCTTGGTAAATGAGAAGTTACGAGAGCAGAATCCATTATGACCTAATAATGGTTTTCACTCCTCCTCCAGACAGCTGTAATCACCCAGGACGCCCACTTTGTTTATTCAACAAGTCCCTGGAGGTGAAGACTTCTGGGATTGATGACGTGCGGTGACAAACCTTGATGTTCTACCAATCACAGCAGAGTAGGTGTGGGTATGCTAAACAAGATTTCATCTCGAGAAATGTTTCAATGAAAAGAGAGTTTTGAGCGAACAGAAACATAGTGATAGTACAATAGAGTCCAACATCTATTTTAGAGACACTTTAACCTACCTTTAAACATTTTTTTTTTTTGTGGTATTTCACATTTATTGAAGAACATAATTTCCACGTGATAAAAATCGGATAATTCTAAAATGATGGAATTAACCAAAAGAAATTAAGGAAATAGATAATGAATTAAAAGAATTGGATCTTCGAATAAATATGGGAATATACTTTAGTTCCACTTGTATTTTCTTATTGAGTTTGTTTTCATTTAATTTAATTTAATCTGATGGGTCTCATAAACTAATTTAGCTGCATTCATATTGAAAGAAATGGCAATAACGAATATTTGAATTATTGACCGGGTCAGTCGATAGATTGTTTCAGAAAAGACCAATTAAAAATACTTCCCTAGAAATAAACAAGGACGAGCTTAAACCATTTAATCGTTTGAATCACATAGAAATGAATGTTATTTAAAACAAATTGAGAAAATGATCAACAAACTTGAGAAATGAAAGATACTTGATACCAAAGAAAACATTTTCATAATTAAACTTAATAAACTTCTGCCAACACAACATTGAATGGTGTATAGGTGTGACTGATAAACGTGCACATTAGTTCACAACGTTGTAATCAATGGCCGCCCACGTTGTTTACTTGACCCATCGAGCAGAAGAGGAAACAGGAAGATGACCTGGAGGATCAATAAGAGGAGAAGGTCCAGGTCAACGACCTCTATAGTGAGTCATTATGAACACAACTGTGCATGTTTGAAGCATCACAGATAAACAATTACACAGAAGAGAAACTAAAAACACTTCTTTAATCATCAAGACTTTTTGTTATCGTAAGAAGCTGATTTTAGGAGGAACTCTATATCAGACGGAATTCAATTTAGCAACACTTGATGTTTCCCTCTCATACGTCCCAATTTGATTTAAGACATTATATATTGTCATTTCATTGTCGAATTACATGACAAGAGACTCTAATATTAAAGTTATACAACAAGTGTTACGGGGTGGCCTCTAGATGAGCCATCCATGTTGGTGCGTTGAAGCTAAGAGCTCAGCGTGCTGGAATCATGGCCTTCATCAACGTAACCACATTATTCCAGAGATTGTTCCTGACATGAGGTCACACAAAGCATCATGTAAAATGGCATATTAGCATAATTCATCGGCCAGCTCCTCCGAACCAGAAAAATAGATACGTACCATGTCATGTTGTGTAAATCTTCCCAGGAGACCTTTAGGTTCACCTTTACATTCCTCTATTTAAAGCTGCTGTAAAGGACACGGAGAGATGATCTAAATGTCAGTTACCATGACAACCATCAAACGTTCTTATTCCTGGAGCACCATTTTAATTGAGATAGTTGTTCAAGAAATCTTGAACACATTTCTGGCACTTGTCTTCACACAGTCTTAACAATAAGTTCATACATTTGGTCATATGTATTCTGTTAGCATGAGGAGCTCATTCCACTAACCTCGCTAAAATCATTCAGAGGTTTCCTGATGTTTCTTATCACATTTTTGCTGATGACAACCAGCTCTACTGCTCTTTTGATCCAACTGAGTCCCAGAAGCTGAACAGCTTAGTCAATTGTTTGCCAGAAATCAAACAATGGCTGATTGAACACTGCAGAAAACTGACCAGAAACTGTTTCCTTCAACTGAGAAAAATCTCTAAACTTAGGAAAATGTTGTCGGAACATGATCTGGAGCTTGTAATCCATGCGTTTGTTTCTTCTCGTCTGGACTATTGTAACAGTTTGTTTTCATGTCTTAACAAGAAGGAGTTGTCTCGCCTGCAGTTGATTCAGAACTCTGCAGCGAGAATTCTAACCCGCTCAAGTAGAAGAACTCACATTTCTCCGATCCTTAAAACTCTTCACTGGCTTCCAGTTTCTTTCAGGATCAACTTTAAAATTCTGGTTCTTACTTTCAGATCTATTCATGGTCAGGCTCCTCCTTACATCAGTGATCTGATCCAGCCTTACACCCCAGCTCGGGCTCTGAGGTCTGTGGATCAGAATCTACTGATGGTTCCTCGCAAACGATCTTCCTCTCTTTGAGCTTGATGGATCTACTGACTCCTTCAAGAAACATCTTAAGACATTCTTATTTGTTCAGGCTTTTCCCTGATTCTCTGAGACTCCTGTATTGTTCAGTGTTATCTTGACCTTTAAAGTATATACTTTATTGAATATTGTTTTGATTGTTTAAGCGCTTTGTGACCCTGGTGTGGAAAAGCGCTATACAAATAAAAATTACTTACTTACTAATCTGTGCGTAAGTCAAGTTTTCAATGATGTCACAGTTTGTCTCACCTTAATGAATTTTGATAATGTACAAATGAAGCATTTTCCATTTTGGGAAGGGTCCTTGTAACAGCATTTAAATGAATAATGGATAAATAAAAAGACTGGATGGATGGATGGATGGATGGATGGATGGATGGATGGATGGATGGATGGATGGATGGATGGATGGATGGATGGATGGATGGATGGATGGATGGATGGATGGATGGATGGATGGATGGATGGATGGATGGATGGATGGATGGATGGATGGATGGATGGATGGATGGATGGATGGATGGATGGATGGATGGATGGATGGATGGATGGATGGATGGATGGATGGATGGATGGATGGATGGATGGATGGATGGATGGATGGATGGATGGATGGATGGATGGATGGATGGATGGATGGATGGATGGATGGATGGATGGATGGATGGATGGATGGATGGATGGATGGATGGATGGATGGATGGATGGATGGATGGATGGATGGATGGATGGATGGATGGATGGATGGATGGATGGATGGATGGATGGATGGATGGATGGATGGATGGATGGATGGATGGATTTTACAGGGTGATCAAAATGAAGGAATCTGCTTAAAACAAAACTAAAATATTGTATATATGCATTGTTACATGTCTTACTCAATGTGAAGATGTAAATAGTACATTTTATAGAATGACCTTCATGCTAGTTGAGTTTGATAACAGTGAACAAGCATGGATGAGAACAGCTTGATTTAAAGAACGGTATTTAAAGAAGACAGAAGCATCCCTCTAAAGAAACATTTGCTCTAAGAATAAAGAAGCATGCAAAGTTTTCTGGTGAAAACTAAAAACAAAAAGACATTAAAGGTGTGAAGGAAAGTTGAATTCTCTCTCCCTCAGGAGTAAAATAAACCTTCACACATCCGAGCAGCTTCCAAAAGACCTTCTCCATCGTGCCAAGTTGCTTTTTCCTTTTTTTTCTATCGGGAGAGTTTGAAGTTCACTTGAAAGAGGAGCGGCAGCAGAGGAGGAAACATCCAAACACTTTGAACTCAACAACATTCACGGCAAAATAAACCGAGCGTGAGGATGGTATCCCGAAAAGCTTTCAGTCAAAGACGCCGGTCGGATGTGTGGCCCAGAGGACCCCCTTCACCATGGCTTCTGTCGGAGACACACCTACACTGAAATACTGTTGAAGGTTCCAGTCACAGTGCCTTAGGAAAAATAGTCAAATGTCCAAGAGCGGCAGAGAAGCACATTCAGGAAAACTAAAATCAATTTGGAATCTGAATTATAATTAATTATTTTAATAATAAAATATAAGAAAAAAAATGTTTTCATCGTAAAATATTTATTTTTAACCTGAGAATGTAAAATACTAATAAATAAATGGCACTTAAGCCTTATAGGTGAACAAAAAAAAGCAAAGCTGACTTTTCAATGCTCATTCCTTATCAATGAAAAGGTTTGTCATGTTGGAGCTTTTATTTTGAAGTTCTGATTGACATAACTCTAATCTTAACGCTCTTAATATTTGGCCCTCGCTTGTTTTAGCTTCATCAAATGTAACCCTTTTAAAAAAAACTTTGCACACCCCTGGTCCAACAGGTACAATCTGCATCAGTTGACCGTAGATATTCTGTATTTCCCCAGAGATGCTGGAAAGTCGCCTGTAGAGAAAGCTACCACTTCTATCGCCTCGACTCGGCAAAGATAAGAAGTTCATGATATCTAGAATCATTTGTAAAATAGATACAAATAAATATGGAATAACTTAATAGAACAATATTATTTTAATGGTTTGGCAAAAGTGAAAAGACAATAACATAAACTAGAATAATAACAATTGTACTTATTCCCTCAAATGTCTAATTTGACGTTATTGGCCTGAATGAAGTTCTAGATAATTTATTACCTTTACCAGTATTTAAAATGTCCCTTGCAGCCGTGAGGACAATATGGAAGAAGTGCTGTGGATTAGCTGGCAAAGTAGGCGAGGAAGTTGCTTGAGCTTTACATCCTTAGGAAACTTATCAGTATTTTCTGAGAATTTCATCAAAATATATTAGTCTTGTTTTCAGTTATTTTGCCAAACAGGAAGATATAAACAAACGTTCTGTCCTGAGAGAAGTATAAGATGAAAACTGATGGTTCAACTCTTTTAATTGACAATTTCATGAACGACAAGAGATGCATCAGAGGTTAGACATTCCTAATTCTCTGTGTCTCCACCAGAGCAGATAAATCTGTCTCCAGCTGAATTCCAGTCAACTTCTGCATGAGGGTGCGATACCTCTCTACATCCAACAGGGGGCTCAAACATGTTCGACTCCTCTCCCCTTCCTGTTGCCAGACCTCTCTGCACCTCCTGAGCTCCTCCGCTGATCCTGGATCCGTGTTCTCTTCGGCTTCAGGAGGTTTGTCTCCCTGTTGTTTGGGCTGCAGCAGAGACAGAAACTCCTGCACTGACAGCAGCTCCTTGTGAAGAACTGCAGGAAGCATCACAGCAGACTCCTGGACTCTTGATCTTTTGACAAGCTGGACTGAGCAGGACTCGGGAAGAAACGGCAGGAAAGAATGAAGGAACTGCAGCACCTGTACACGCCTGCAACCATAACAGAAAGTAAACAGAAAATAACTTTACTTTAGAACTAACTTTTATGATAATAAAATAAAGGCCCCCATGGTTTACTTTGGTTTTATGGCTGTAGATTTGTTCTTTTTGTATGTATTATTTTGTAATTAAGATTTAAATATTGTATATTGAAATGTATATTTAAAGGTTGACATTTTTCTTAATAATTGAATACATCAATTAAATATTTTTCAAATGAATACGTTTTTTTTGTACACAGTTTGGTATTGCCATTCCAATAATTTAAAATTTACATTTTCAAAATGTATAGTTTAATGCAATATAAACATTTTAAATATGTGAAATTGCCAACATTTTTATAATGAATTTAAACGGATATAAAACATTGGATTTGGAAAATTTCTCCATATATATATAGGAATATATAACTACTTTTTACTTTTTAATTCTTTTGATTCAATGATTAAAACTAATTCAACATTTCTATATATAAACTATTCAGTTTAATTATTTAATAATACATAAAATGCTTAACATTTAAATAAAAAGTTTCATAATTTGAAATGTTAAATCTAAAAATTCAATATTCTGGGTTAAATGTTATACTTCTATAAGAACTCAATATCACTATTCGTTTATGACTTATATTGGAAAAACAAACATTATTTTACACTTGAAAGTGTAACATCCATCAATAATTATAATGGGAAGATAGATTTGGGTTGACTTGTATATTTACAATGACAAACCTTTACTATTATGATATACATGGAGGACTTTCTGAGGTAAAGGATGACGGACATAATGGTTATTCAGAAACATCATGGTCATCAGTGGAAAGGCAAGTTTACCTGCTATGGATTATGAGCTCCGCCATGAAAGGCGTAAGTTGTTGCCAGTGCAGCAGCAGAGCAGTAGACGTTTCTGCAGACTTGATGAGATACTTGGGGTTCACTTCTACTCTCTTACAGGCCATGCGTGTCTCCATCCAGCCTTCTATATCCCCAAGACTGTGCTCAGGCGAATCTATGTGGAAGATCCAGTGGTCCTGGACCGACAGCTGAGTCAGGAAATCCTCGAGAGCGCCATCTTGGGGAAAGAAAGTGTCAAAAGTTATCCTCCACAGTGAGTAAGAGTTTAAAAAAACGGATGCACATTAAGATTGCGTTACTGTATCGACATCAAACAGCACTGTATCGAAAATGGAAAATATAGTCCTAACGATGAGCATGAATTATAAATGTAGAATTACCTGTTTTGTCATCAGGTGTTTTCTCTAGTTGTGTTTGGAAACTTTGCCTGATGTCCAGAAGGATCTGCCCACACTGAAGGACAAGTGGTGCTGGGTTCTTCCGGAGGGCAAGAGCCTCAGGACCCTGGACGTAATGAAGCATGATGCGGCACTTGACGGAGTCGGAGTTCAGCAGAGGTGCGACAGCGGTCACACCGGTCACAGCCACTCTGTCGACGTGCTGGTCCTGCCCTCCGTCCGAGGCCCGGTGCTTCCTTCTCTTGGCCGCCGGCTCACAGGCTGCAGAGGGTGTGGGGGGCGCAGGAGTGAGCGGGGGGAGCCGGAGCACTTGGCACTGGGTGTGGATGACAGCGGGTGTAAAACTGGCTTCTGTCGCTGTCACGATGGATAAACTCACAGCAGCCGGCGGTCTGGAACAAAAACATGCAGAAGTTGTGTTTTAAAGAGTCACGAAATATTAGTTGGTCCTGGATAATGAGAGGCCATGCAAGGGCAGAATGAGACCTTCAACAGAGGTTATGAACCTCATGGTGGCTTTTTTCCAATTATCAAACATTCATATTACAAGGACATTTAGAATCACCTCCTTCGCAGAGGAAGAAGAGGAAAATGGAGGAAGTACGAGTTGATGAGAAAATAAATTTGAAGCAAATGTTCAAACATTTTGATAGTTATTTTTAAAATAAATTGTTTGTGTACACTGTTATTCAGGTGCTAAAATAAATAATAATCTTTACTGAAACAAAATTATTCAGAAAACAATTAAATTATTATTTATTAAAATAAATGTATATTAAATCCAATGCACATCAAAAATATAGTTTTATTAAATACACATTTTTACACAAATTCCTCCATCAAAATAAAAAGAAAACAAATCAGATAAAAAAGAAAGAGACAATTAAAAATAAATTCACTGCAGCACAAAATACAATTCTGTCAGAAGGCAAAAACAAAAAAGGAAATAATAATTATATTAGATACAATTAGCATCCCAAATACACTCTGAACACATAATGGCAAACAGTAAGGAAGTAATCAACATATAACCATAATTTATTTATTTTAATTTAATCGTTACATTTTAAATTTTATCATACCAACTTTAATTTAAGAGTGATCATTTTATTATAACAAACTTTTTATTCATTCTATTTTATAATGTAACAAAACCAAAAATAATTTCTGTGTTGTTTCTACAATTCTGGAAAGGCGCTATACAAATATTACTTTCTTACTAACTTAATTACAGCACTTGATCTTTTTTTTCTACTTTCCTTAAGTACTTTACTAGTGGGTTTTTAGGAAACGTAATCTCACAGCCTCAGACGAAGGTGGCAAGAGATCATTTATGGATGAAAATGAGTCAGAAAAGGCACATTTCCGTGACAGTTTGCAACAACAGCAGCAGGTTCTTACTCACGCAGTTTGAAATGCAATCTTACGTGTGGTTGTCAGCGCTTAGTATCACTCCCACCACCAATCGCTCTTCGGAGATTCGATGCCACAGCTTGTCAACTCGAGGTTTCGTAGGCAGCGCTGGCGCGTCTCCCGTCATGTCACCCCAAGACTCGTCCTTTGACTCGTCATCACAGTCCCACAGTGGAACGAGACCTTCCTGGACAGAACAGGGGAAGAGTGTAATCGGCTGTGACAGGCGTGTGTGACAGCAGTGACAGTTCGTCTGTGATTTTGTTAGAACACATGACCTGTAGGTGCTGGTAGCTGCTGGCAGGAGTTGAATTACTGTATGCTCAAAAAGTCCTTTTTAGGAGGGGATTATTTCTTCCTGGTGTAAGACAGGAAACTGTATCAGCAGACCTTAAAACGTAGGTGGTTTGACGACTTTTTCCAAGACAATCTAAATATAATTTAAGACCAATTCCACATCAGTGCAGGCAGAAAAGTACAAAAGACATAACAATACAGAAACAGTATAAATAGAAAAAATATATATTTAACATGCTTTCAGGTGGAAAGGTTTATGAAAAATAAAAATCAACTAACATTTCTATTGCCAACTAATTTTTTAGTGAGATTCCAATTTATCTGAAGGCAAAAATTGTAGATTTCCTGTTTAGCTATTTATACAACCAAAATATGAATGCATGGGGTTCGCTCGTGTTCAAAACATGCCAGCTGGTACCGATTGATAAATGAAGACCGGGCTACACGAGGCAATTATTGTGTATAAATATATTGCAACACATTTTTAGGACCTTCCAAAAATCATTTTTTGAACGCATGTTCTTTTTTCTTTTCCTCCATTATCCTGCATTTTTAACTTCGCCCATGGGCGTTTATCAGACAAACTGCTACTTCTTAAATCATTATTACCATTTTTATTGTACACAGTTTCTTCCTGTTTTTGTTATTTTAAGTTAAGAATTTTCAAAATGTATAAAAAATTCCAGAAGTGTGACTGACTTCTCTCATGACACGTATCCAAAAAATATATAATAAATTAATTAATTTAATAAATGGCTTTTCAATCATTTATAACCACTGATTGAGTGGCAGCCATTCTACAACTTAAGGCTGTGAATGTAAGGCTGGCAGTTCACTCAAATGAACTTTTACTCTCCAGTCATGTTTAGTAGCAGTGCAGCTACTCTGTTCTCCATCATCGCTCTCTTCCATCATGTCGCGTCTTATTTATATTGCCTCAATTCACAACAGCCGTTACGTCGAAGCACTCATCAACTCATCAATCTCTTCTATAATTAGATTTCCAGAGCCACTAGAATTCAACCTTATTCCTCTCATTAATTGGCTAAGACATCCCGTTTACATGTCCACACGTCATTGAACATTACGTCCTTCATTTATCCAGGGTGACAAGATCCTCGTAAATATTTGAGGAATCCACAAAAGCGTGTCAGCGAGCTCCAAATGAAATCTACATCTGAGATAATTATACTCAAAAGAGTCTGAATAGATGCAAAAGTTCTAAAATGGATCAAAAATGTTTGTGATTTTTCTTCCCGTTTCTCATCTGGTTTTCTGGATGCCAGTAGCAGCTTTTCAAACGCCGACTGCCACAGCTTCAGAGCTGCCATTTCAGATGTGACAACTTATCAACTTGAGTGACAATTGATGGAGGAAACCTAAGCAACTTGAGGTGAAGGGGTAGGATTTGTTTTTAATCAACAAATCCATGGAGAAGCCGAGAACTGATCAAGGGTGAGGGTTTGTTTCATGAAGACGTCTTCTTGCACGCACCTGTTCATGCGGGGTGAGACTTGTGTCTCTCTGTGTGACAGCATCAGCCAGCGCTCGCACTGACTGCCGTAGGACTCGCTCCTTCACTCTCACGTCCCTCTGAAGCTCCTCCAGCACCGTCAGTCCGCTCTAATCCAAACAGAACCTCACAATTTACCTTGGTCACGAAATACTTCTGATTGCAGATTCACTTCATCCATTCTTTCTCTGTGAAGTTTGTTTGTTTGTTGTTCTGCTAAGGTATGTTTACTCCGGGCACTCCGGTTTCTTCTCACAGTCCAAAATCATACATAGGAGATTGAGAACTTGTTGAAGGTGCGAGTGTGTGAATTGATATTTTTCTTTGCATCTTCTGTGGCAACTTGTTCAGTGTTTCCCCGCCTCTCGCTCTAAGCGGCAGTTATAGATATTAATTATACGAATAATTGTTTTTACTTCATTAATGTATTTTGCCGTATTGATTTAAGCACATTAATATTATATTATATTCCTTTTGTAAGGATTTTTTAATAGAAAATTCCTTTTTTGGACATGCTGTATAATAAAAAACATCCTTAACAACTGCAAAGACACACTTTGATAGGCGGGATTTGATGTAGAATACACATATTAGTGAGTCATTTTCAATATCATTATGATTATTAACCTTTCATTAGGGCGGCCCCGTACCATTACGTTAATATTAAACCATTTTGCACTGTTGAGAGACAAAATCAGCATTTACAAGTATTGTCAACTATGTGTACCTCTCCTGTGAACAGTCATCCTCTGTCTCTACATTGCAACTAGGAGATCATCCTTTTTATATATAATATAGTCTTTTTCAAGTGGATGTTTGTTCATTAAGCAATCCAATGATCAACAAAAAATAGCTAATAATTGACAGCCAATTCCTTTATGTGCCTTGCGTATAATGAATTAATTATATGGTATATATGTGGACAGTTATTGAATAGCTATACTGCATTCAACTCCCAATTAAATTTTTAAACAAGATATTTCTT
The DNA here is from genome assembly GCF_982586985.1 of Callionymus lyra. Taxonomy (NCBI): domain Eukaryota; kingdom Metazoa; phylum Chordata; class Actinopteri; order Syngnathiformes; family Callionymidae; genus Callionymus; species Callionymus lyra. The sequence goes on from NC_141829.1 coordinate 24,327,757, forward strand.
TTTCATTAAACATATGCTCACAATACGGACTTCATTTGATGTTATATCTTAAATTATTTAGAAATATGGAGGTATCAACAATGAATTAATATTGTAAAAACTATAGTATGAATTTCAATATGCCGGATAAACCTTTTTAAAAGAAATGTATTAAATTAAAGCATAATATAATCATAACTGTTTATATGGTATTGGGTTGCATGGGAAACCAATATCTTATGCTTCCTCATTGCATTATTGCAGAATATAATAATAATAATAATAATAATAATGATGATAGTATAATAAATGTCATTGAATCTTTATTTATTCTCAATGTATTTCTTCTCAATTCACTAATAATGAAATTTGTGATGACCAGCAGGCTTATTTGAAACTGTATTAACCATTTAACACAACTGACCTGAAGTCTGGACTCCAGAGCTCTAAGAGTGAGCAAATAGTTCTCTGGAAGTGAGGGCTTTGTTGCTTCTTTCTCCTGACCCCGCTGAAGAGAAATCACAGGTGTATTTAGTGAACAACAATAGTTTGCAGAAGTCAAGTGTACGTTCCCTTACAGAAAATGAAATACCACAGAGGTCAGTAATGAGGAAATTGTCCAGTGAACTTCCCATTGAACCGTCCTCTTTAAAAATCAGAACCAACTGATCCGTTCCGCATCGGAGGAAGTCGTCGACATGAACTGAGGTGACACTCGACCACTGGGCAGCTATCTGAAAATAAGTGGAGACAGTAGACGTTAAAGAATTGACTATGATGGTCATAGATGATGGTTTAATGTACGTACCTGAAATGTTTCCTTCCAAACAGCACAAACATTCCCGTGATCAAAAGTCACAAGAACTAAGAGTCCATTTCGTCCCGTGTCAACCACTCTGATATCTTCAGGTCCCTCGAACGGAAGCCTGAGCGTGTCTTTGACGGCAGAATTTTCAAAATAAACCAGCTGCCGACTAGAAGTCGCAGCGACCGCAGTAGAGCGCAGCCTACCATGGACATGACACGCAGAGAGAACTTGAACACACCTTAGGACACACAAGTACTGCTGAGGGAAAATCTGAGTTGCATCGAATGTCTTTCCATCCTCCAGTAAGAAACCAACCGTGTTCCCACTGGTTTGTTGTCCGACTATGAAGATCTGTCCTCTCCGGATGGGCAGCTGTCCGAAGACCATGTTGGACAAGTGCACAGGTGTCTGGCTCACCTTTCCCTCCTGTACATGAAACACACTTCCATCATGAGTCCAGGTGACAGTTGGCCCCTGGAATATGGACACCTTCCCGGTGATCTGATAAGACAGTGTGAACTCGAGGCTTGCTTGTAAATGGTTAGACGTGTTCTTTTTCAAAAGAAAGTAGTGGAAGTTTTCTCCCTTCTTCTGCCTCGTCCCCAACAAGACACAGACTGTGTTGCATCTCCTTTTTTCATCGAAGGCACTTTGACATATGAGGATTTCAACCTTGGTCGTTTCCTGGACTCCTTCTGCGGCTGCATCCTCCACGAACTCCTTCAAGTCCGGTTTAAATAAGAAAGTGCGACAAGAAATCTGATGCTTTCTTGCGGCACGTTGGCAGATAATTCGGGTTATTTTCCCGTTTATAGTCACATAGTGAGACATGCTGATATTCCTACCCGCTTCCTGTCTTCATTTTGCTGAACAAATGTCGTTCTTGAAGCAGCGAAATCCGCAATACGACTTTTAAAGAACGGTTAAATGTGTTTGAATTTAAAAGTTTTGCTCGACTAAATAAGTCGCGCCTGCGTGACGTAGCCATCGAAGTGCATTGTGGGAGCTGGATATGTCAACAACTGATTTAACGCCAAAGTGAATTGCTAACAAATATCTCGTCTGTGCTGCGTTTCCAGTAAAAAGGAGACTTTTTCCTGGTCCTTTAAGAATTGATCTCATGATAGTATCAGTTGTTATGACAAACAAACCGAGAGGCGTGGTCTGGTTTAGAGCCAAAATGGCAGGACGTCAACTCCACACACTACCGTGATTCATCTTAGCCGAGGCGAGCTAAGTGTAGCTAGCTCAACAAGGAACTGTTAGAAGAAGGAAACCCGGCGACGGTCGAGCATGGCTGAACACGATCAGCAGAACGGAGAGCCGGTAATGTCACTTTTAACTCGATCTCATCGGCTCTTATGGTGCCTTTGTAATATGTGCTACTTTCATGACAGGATTTAGTGAAGAAAACTGAGGAGACAAGGACAAGATTCAAGGCTGAGTTTCTTCAAGGTAACAGCATATGTGGATATTAACATTTAGGTATTTGGTGTTAAATAACAAGATGTTCATTCGGTAATAGTAATGAAAACCGCATCATGGATAAGCACCTGATAAGGTTGCTACACAACAATGATGTTACAATTGAACTCGATGTGTTTCGTGGCTCTGTAGATGATAACTTTATTGGAAGTTGTTTGCTGAAAGTAAAAAACGTCCTCATGAGCAATAGAAATAAACTGTCTTTGTTTCCCCTGCAGATTCAGCGGAAAAGTATGACCCCAGGGATGTGGAAAGACTCGAGAAGGATGACGTACTGGTGGAGGGTTACCTGACATGGAGGATTTATGTTGTTGACGACGCTTTGAAAATGATTGATGATAGTTTTCAGTGGAGGAAGGAGTTTGGCGTTAACGGTAAGAGTTCCTGCTGATGAGGTGAAAAGAAAGTTTAATTTCACTTCTTGAAAGTAGGACAGAGGTTTCACCTGTGTACAAATACCGGATTGACCCTCTGACTCTAAAAGGTTAACTACAAGGTTTGGTTTTAGTTAAAAATGCAACCGTCATAAAACCCAAGCTTTTGCTGATCATTGGTCTCTTTATGCTGCCGAGTGTTTAAACAAGGTTGTGTTCTGTTGTGTAAACATTACATGAATGGGGGGAACCCACGACAGCCCTCACTGTTTCACTGTCCGTTGGCTGCATTTACAACCTCAACACCATTTCAGTTTGTCTTGACAGTTGCTGGGGGAGAAACTTAATCTTGTTCAAATGATTTGTAGCCCTGGGCCACCTGACACAATTCAAACAGGCTCTGACTAAAACTGGTCCAGAGCTTGTTGCCTCTAGTGATAAATTGAATTGATACTTTCAGAAAACGGTTTGTTTTAAACATAGATATTTCACCAATTATATCTAACAGTACTGTGATTCAAAACCCGGGTTGCTTAGGTGGTTGCTTGATGCCGAACCAACCAAAACATTATCACATTCTGTCGCTGTATTATTTGTAAATTAGTTGTGGTGTTATCTGTATATGCAGCAGTAGAACAGTAGACTTGTTCTACTCGTTTTTAACATGGAAGTCAAAATATGTGGCTCGAAGTCTTAATAAAGTTTTGGTGAGCATAACAGCACTGACATAAATTATGAAGCAATTACTGAATTAACTAGGTACAAAAGGACTTCCATTAAAGACTGAAACGAATAAAACGCATCATTGTTGTGTACAGACATTTGACAGTACTTATAATAGTAATAAACAGCCTGTTTGATAACATTTTTTTTTTATTCTGTTCCTAGATCTTTCTGAGAGCACCATTCCTAAATGGATGTTTGAGAGCGGGGCTGTTTACCTCCATGGCTACGACAAAGAAGGGAACAAGCTTTGTATGTACACGATTGAATTACACTCCCTGAAACCTTTCACACATTTGAGAGACTAGTTGAACTATTGTGTTTAGTCCTCTGTGGCTAGTGTGAGGTCAGTTTCGCTTACAGCATTTCTAATTGTTCTGATGAAAAGCACATCCTGTACGGTAACCATTTAAGCGACAGATTTAGTCAAATTTAATAACAAGTGCCTTCTTTTATTCAGCGTTTTTAAACCTGGGTTGCCAATGCACTGTATTATGTGTCATAAACTCATTTAGGAATGATTATCTGTGTCTTTTTGTTTACAATATGAATGTTAATTTTATTAGAGATTCAATGTAAACCTATCGTTACTCACTCAATCATGTTTTTGTGCTTAGTCTGGTTTAAAGTGAAGCAACATGTAAAGGATCCCAAGACGATCATAGACAAGAAGAAGTATGTTGCCTTCTGGCTGGAACGCTACGCCAAGAAAGAGCCCGGGATGCCCTTGACGGTCGTGTTTGACATGGCAGAGTCTGGCATTGGAAATATTGTAAGTCATTTATCTGCTTAGTCTCTCTGTATATATCCACCATCAGACTGCCTCAGGTAGTTCTGTGCTTGTCCTGCTGGGACTCATTCTTTCTCTCAAGAGATTATAGTAGCTTTCGAGTCCCATTGGTCAATTTAAGTAGGCCGTCTAATCTGTACACTCAATATGCTTGAAGAGGCTTTCTGTGGCCTGTGTCACTTGGCAGAACAACTAAATTAAAACCAAACAATTCATGAAAAAGGCGTAACAAATTGTAAAATCACTTGATAGCTGACCCTTTTATTGCTACTTGCATACAGGTGACCTAGATTTATTTTGATTTTATGGCCGTAGGGCAGTTAAAAAGTGCTGTGAGTGAGATTGAATGATGATTCATTGAATTGGATTTTTCATCTTTATAACAAGAATAGTCTTGACTGAAAAAAACGTTTAGTTCACTATTATTTAACATTGAAAAATTATAAATTAATCTTTCTGATGCATTTGCATGAGACTCAAGTAAAATCACATTCAATTTCGATTAATTTAATATAATTTAAGAAACATACTACAACTCACTCAACATAAATGACTCAAACCCCTTGGTGAACTCATCACTGCAGCATGAAAATTCACCTATTTCAAGTAAATTCATTTTTCAATTTATTTTCTTTTCTTAAGAAACCATAGATTTTTCTAAATGGTCATTTAGTATTTATTATACTGAGCTCTAGTTTTTTTGCTTTCAAACAGTTTTAGTATTTGCTAAATAGGGATAACCTTCCCAGATTGACGGTTATTTATATAGGCATGTGGAATCCTGTTGGCCGACACAGGAGCGTCAGTAAAGGGTTAAGTTGGAAGCAGTCTTATTGACCGTAGCTTGGAGTCGGTAAGATCTCATTACAGCCTGGAAGTGAGTCTCCTGCATGACAATAAGGCTTCAAAGCAATTAGGCAGAAGCTGGAGTCAAAGATGAATGCTGTTAAGTTCAGATGCATCATGGTCTCCAGTGGGGAAATCAATTTCTATTGAGGCTTTTTTTCAGATGTGATTGTAATCATGTCTTAAATACATTTGTGCATTCATGTTACTCTAAAATGAACTGCTGTCTTTAATTAATTTCTCTTGTCTTAAGTAAAACCCCCTTTTCTTTATATTTTTCATATTTCAGGACATGGACTTTGTGAAATACATTATCAATTGCTTCAAAGTCTATTATCCAAAGTTTCTATGTAAGTATCCTGTTTTTTTCATGAACATGTTTCAGGTTAACACGCTTCAGCAGACTTAATTTTATTTAATACTTTACAGCCAAAATGATCATCGTTGACATGCCCTGGATCATGAACGGTCAGACAAGGCTTCTGTTTTATTCTGTGAAAATATCTCTTTGACCTTTCGAATATAACCCACATTTGTGTCCTTCTTTAGCGGCGTGGAAGATCGTCAAGTCATGGTTGGGCCCGGAGGCGATCAGCAAGCTCAAGTTCGCGTCCAGAAGTGAGATCCAGAACTTCATCGGACTTGAATACCTGCCACCGCACATGGGCGGGACGGTGGGTTGCTTCCTGTTTATGATGTGAACTGTTGCTGAAATGTTTATCGGCTTATATGTAACAAGATAAACATTTTTTGGATTGTCAAAGTCTGACTTGTTGGCAAATCAAGGTCAGAATTTTCAATCCAGAACAGTCTGTAATCATCAGAGATGGTTAACTAAAGCGCCTCATGTTTGAGGCAGTTTTAGACAAAGAGTGGGTGTTTTTGAAGCAGTTTTGTGACCGCAGCTGCACTCTCATGGTCCCTCCCGCTGTGCGAAGTGACACACACACACACACAAAAGCGGCTTTTGCATGATGAAGTGTGAAAAGCACAGGATTGAAAGACGTGTGTGTGAATCCGGAAGAGGAAATTATGTTTGAGACATGGTGAGATAAAATCCTGAAAGTTTGATATTCATGATATTTTTATGTTATGGTATTGACTAAATATAATTCTATGTCGTGCAAGTTTTTGTGTCACTTTCCTTTGCCAAAGTAAGGTAAATAAGATAAATATTGTATCACGCCCGATCTATCTTCACTATCTCTATGTTTTTTATCCTTCAACAAACACTGCTATCAAATTCTTTTCCTTCGACCTCAGCTTTACTCTTATTTGACGTCTCTGTTTGTTGACATCCATAATATTTTTTCCTTGTATTTTCTTGATGAGTTTACTGGGAGGGAATGGGATAAAGAGTGTGTTGATTGAGGTAGAAGGTCAGTGTGTATGTTTTTTTATTTGAGTTAGAAGAGAGGCTTATAGATGGATGAATGTAATGCATTAAGTTTCAGTTCAACAATATTTCAAGTCCTACCACTAAAGCTAAAAACTCCTCGAGTTATCACTCAGGTTTTTGAGTGATAACTTGAAGTCACAGCTAGAGAAGAAGTATGCATACAGTTATTAACTGCCACTAACCATAAAATCCAAATGAACTCTGATGTTGAAGGAAAGTTGGCTATGTTTAACTAACTTGTCAAAATAACCAAGTCTGTGACAGCATGCTGGCTGAGGGTGCCGGTAAAGGTGGAATGCTGCTGCTCTGGTCATGTGACTACAGTTATTTGTGTTTATTTGCTTTGAGAAGAAACTGTCAAACTGTAAATGGCAAATGGCTCTTACTTTTATAGCGCTTTCTATGCTTACTCAGTACTCAAAGTGCTTTACACTAAGTTACTCATTCACCCATTCACACATTGATGGGAGTAGGCTGTGACGCAGCGCACCAACTCAACCATTAGGAGCAATCGGGGTAAGGTGTCTTGCTCAGGGACACGATGCCACAATCTCATCCGGAACTAGGATTGAACCTGCAACCTCTCAGACCACAAGTCAACCACTCTACCCTCTGAGCTATGACCCTCCCAATAAGATAATTCAACTATTTATTGAAAGTAACATTATACATTTCACATTTTAACTCATGCTGTTATTAACTTTTCCTTCTCAATTCCAGGACCCCTTCAAGTACAGCTACCCTCCGCTCACCGACGACGACTTCCAGACTCCAATCTGTGAAAACGGGCCGATTGTTAGCGAAGATGACACGGAGAGTAAAGAGGGGGAAACTGAGAGCAAAGACGCCCTGGAGTCCAGCTACAACTCCGAGACTGCAGTGAGGCCCAAAAAGGTATTTTCAATCTTCCCCGACTCATTAACACGCCTCCCCCCCTCCCTTTCACCTCCCTGTCTGTGATCCAACAATCGTTTTGCCAGTTTCTTCTGTTAACAACACGCAGAGTTGGACTTCAATCCAGGGGGATGATAAAAATAATCAAGTCTTCTTTACTCTCAAACCTGTTGCCGTCGACAAGACTTGTTTCTAATGACCAGGATTCCTCAAAGCTTTATTCCATCTAGGTCAGGGGGGTCAAAATCAATCACGAAAGTGTCCGAAATCTTTCAGCTTTCAAGGAACTCAGCCGAAAGAATATATAACTTAACAGTATGAGTCTGATGCTGATACGGTCATTCTTGGACGCCCGATCTATCTTCACTATCTCTATGTTTTTTCTCCTTCAACAAACACTGCTATCAAATTCTTTTCCTTCGACCTCAGCTTTACTGGTATTTGACGTCACGGTTTGTTGACATCCATAATATTTTTTTCCTTGTATTTTCTTGATGATTTCACTGGGAGGGAATGGGATAAAGAGTGTGTTGATTGAGTTAGAAGGTCAGTGTGTATGTTTTTTTATTTGAGTTAGAAGAGAGGCTTATAGATGGATGGATAGATGGATGCTTTGTTGATCCCTGGAGGAGATTTTTCCGTGTTTAAGTTATGCATTAAGTTTCAGTTCAACAATATTTCAAGTCCTACCACTAAAGCTAAAAACTCCTCGAGGGATAAACTGTTGTTTTTGTAAATATGTCAAATGGGTTGAATTTATTATCTCACTTTCATTATTCATGTCTGTTTACACTTCTTACTCGGTTATAATGTTTAAAATGTCTTTTAATGCAAGTCAGTCAAACACCATCTCAACAGTTTTTCAGCAGCACAATCCAAATAAATCTAGATTAGAATATATATGTATGTAATCAGTGTCAGAGAATTGAAAAAACTGCTTCTTTTCTTTAACTGTCATTACCCAAAGCAATGGAGTGAAAGTTTACCGACAATACAACATACAATACATGTATTTAATGGGTACATTAGTCAGAGGTGGGAAAGAAGCAGTTCCCTGCTCCAGATGCTGAGCACTGTCTTCTCAAAAGAAAAAGGGTGATATTAGCTTTAGGACTTATTAGGATCTTGGTTAAGAAAGTATGTACAAAGAAGTTTTTTAAGGACTGGAAACCAAGGCAAGAGAATATTAGGTCATTTTAGTAGCATGAAATTGCAAATTATCAAGGAGGCATGAGTCACATGCAAGTTTTTTTTTTTGATTTTCTTTAACAAGTCATCTTTGTGTTTAATTTTGCTTTTATTGAAGCACTTTTCTGGCCACTGCATGTTCTATCAAATAAACAATATTATAACCTTAAGAAGCTAGGGAAGCTTAATGAGGAGAATCAGAAGTTAAAGAATCAAGCCTGACTGGTGTTTCTAGTGCGGAGTAATCTACACGTGTTAGAGGATCTTATGTGAAGGTGACTGGTCCAATGCTTCCCTCAGCTTCTCTGTGGTCATCATCTGCTAAGTCAACATTCAGAGCTGCACGTCTCTCACCTTCCCTTTAATCTATTTAGAGTCATTTCAACCCGCCACCCAACATGGAGGGCGTATTATTCCTCCTCGGGAGTGTTTAAAACTCCTGCCGCACACTCTTGCCATCACTCTGACGTCTGATTTGTATTCATCTCAACATTTTTCTGTATCAGTAAATAAGCAGTTGAAGCGATATTTACTGTAATTGACTTTATGTCCCTATTCATGTGCGCAACACAGCTCTGACTGTGGATTTACATTAGTCATGCCCGGCAGATTTCAACTTGCAGAGCAGTAACGCAGATCTGACGCATGCTGCTCGGCTAGTTATTCTCCATGTTAATGTGATTGAACGATAAACAGAAATGAGTCCAATTACTTCGTTTGGGAGGCATTTGAGTGTATCTTCTGGGGAAAAAAAACAGTCTGTTAAATTAATGATATTGCTATATTAAAATGAGGGAGTTTTCTGTAATTCACTTCAGAGCGGTTGAGGCTCGAATGTTCAGTTATTCTATTAAGGACATGCAAAACTGTGAAGCCAAATCCCTTCAGGGTGATAAGATATCCAAACATTTGGGTCGGCACAGAGCATCTGGTTTCAGAATAGTGTGGGAAAATGCAGGTTATTGTAGCCTCCACACACAATAACCCACCTGACTTCCAGGTTTTAGGTGTGTTCACAGGGGCTAGTTTTGTTCAGCTCAATTTTAAGCAGCCTACAAGAAATTAAAATGCTTATGGGTTTATGGTTCTTTTAATACTGATTTTTAAGTGTATCAAAACATAAATCGATCAAATACCCGATGGTATTGTTATTGTTGGAAATAACTATGTTCAGGCCAGTTTAAAGAATAAAAAAAAATTAATTGAAAATCTTGATCAATTAAATAAAAAATGAGACGTTTAAATCTTAAGATAAGAAAGGTCGCCTTCGAATTCTGCTGAGCTGTCAACCTTTTTTTTCTTGAACCCAATTTTGGAAGGGAATTCTACGGACATCTACCTTAATGTGCTTTGAAAAACAGGGAGTGTCTTGTGTTATAAGGCGAAATTAAAATGCTTTTTGCTAAAATTGTCATACAAGAAATATCATAATTCTCTGCCTACTTTACATTCTATCAGTTTAGATGTTTAATACGTTGGAGTGGATGTTCTTTAGATCGTTGTTATCAAGCTGTATTTTTATTTGAAAAGTCTAACCCCCTCTATTTAGAGTGTTGCATGAAACCACACATCAAGTTTCCCAGCATAAATGTTCAATTGAAAAAGTGAAAGAACTTGGAACACACATTTTTAATATGTCTTTTTTACAAAATCTGTCCATAGTTTTTTATGATTTGATGTCTATAATATGAAATGATATACAGTAGATTAACTATTTTAGCCTTACAGGAACTTGCAGTATTTTAAACTTTCTCATGGCTCATCGGAAAAGTTTGATTGATATATCTTTAATAATAATTATAGCTTACAGCTATACATAATTGAACGTTATTTTTAAAGTAGTGTTTGTCCAAAGGCTGACTAAAATGTTTGAGCATATAATTCAATTAGCTATAATCAAAGTGTGAAATTTAGCAATATATAAAATGATTCTACTCTACCTTTAAGATGAACTGCAATGTTGTGGAGGTAATTGTAGAGGTGGATGGAGATTAAAATTCTCATTACAGTTGGGCCACAGAGGAATGTGTTAGTACAATTAATGAGTGGACGACTGAGCAGGATTAGTGTAGCCTGCAATCCCGAAAGTTGAGTCGAACCGTTTAAAAACAGGCTTTAATGGATTGAATGCTTGTGATTATTGAATGTTTTTCAAATCTTTCACCTCATAGAAAACTGGCATTCTAAGTCGTGTCTCCTCCCTGTGCCTTCCCCTTTGTGCTCAAACCAGTCTGTCTGCCCCTTCGAGCCCGTCTCTCCACCCCCAACAAGTCCCCGCATGACTTCTTCTGGACTCCAGCAGCTCTGTGCCGATAACTTGATGGCTCTGAGAAGCTAATTGCCTCTCTCTCTGTTTTGAAACAAGGGCTGGTGGTGGTAAGGCAGTGTGGGATCACACATGGAGCTCAGTGTCCAGGAGAGTTCAGGCTGCAGAGGCAGGTGCATTCGTGAGTGCAACGGTCGTGAGTTCACCTCCCTCTCAGTCACGGCCCCTCCACCCGTCCTGGACGCCACCTTTTAAATTGACCCCCCCCCCCCCACCCCGAAATCAATCCCTCACTGATATGATCAGGTGGAGTCGAGTTGATGCTCCACCTTTTTGTTTGTTACTTGACCTCCTCAGAGGAGACCTGATCATTTCAAACCTTCGCTCAGGTCTACTTTCACCTGACGCTAAAAATCGAATGCTGTATTAATGAAACATTTCAATTCCTCATTGAGGAATAACTTAAGAGTGCCTGACGATTGTTTTTACATGTGCCAAATCAACACTCCAACCATTTTAAATATAACATTCTTCAATGTTAGCATTTCATCTTTGTGTTCTACATAAACGTGTAAACTTTGTTTTTACGTATTGTTTTTGGTAACACTTTCATTTCATTATGAGCACACACAAGTGACATTATGAGCACATTCATAATGTATTTAAAAGGTTTATTATGATGGGCCTGCGGGGAAAACAACAGCCACAAAACTGAAAGCGTAACAACTAAACCGATGTAATCACTCCCAAGAGCATAAACAAATGATAAGGAAGTGTTTTTTCACGTCGGTTTTTACCAAAGAAAATATTTTTGAATCTGAATTTGTTATTTGCCCTTTTTAAAATTTCAGTAAAAAAATTATAATCTTTGTACCTAGTAACTAGTCTTACATATCGTTGGTTTAAAACAACTGATGTTTACATTGATAACTAATGTATTTTTTGGAAATGTGTAAAATTGAAGGATTATTCTTTGTTGTTTTTTTTGTCTAAGAAGACCATATTGACTGAAGTGAAAATGAGCAGGACATCAACCATAGAGTTTTTATAAGCTTTTATATCATCAACCAGTTCAACACACACACACACAAAATGTATGAGCTTTTTTTTTATTATTAATGCAAATGGCCCCAGGTCACACTCCAGGTTTAAATTTAATGTTACATGTGATTGTAGTTTGAACTTGACGAGTCTGTTTGACAGAAGGTCGCTGGTTACAGAACACATACACATTATAACCTTTATAACTGTAATTAAATATTGTTTAAAAAGCCCACTACTATACTTCGTAAACCTTGTTATAAGTTGCCTCACATGATTTGCCAAATGCAATAATGTCTTTAACTTTATTAATGTATCATAATCTTTAATGAATGTGTATTTGACATGTGTGTCACAGTCACTGGTCCATAGGTCCATAGAGGAAGTGCCTCAGACTACATTCATGCTGTAACCTTTATTTCATATTTCTAAATTACATTTCTCCATGTTTTAATGTTTTTGTGTTGGTTGTGCACTCCAAGATAAATAAATGCTTTGACTGCAGTCCTTTCTTGATGTCTTCATTGCATGGGAATTACGCCGTCTCACTTAAACGATAAGCGCCTCCTCTTTCTCACCTTCATCTCCCTCGTGTGCTCAATGTTGACCGAAATTGTTGTTCCGCCTGCAGGGCCGAGACCTTAAGCATCAATTCCCTAATTTGCACAGCGATAATCGGTTTGTTCCACTTTTTCCTTCCTGTCAGCTGTTTTGTGTCTTCGGACGGATGTAGGCCAAAGTTTGTGTCCGATAGTGAGGTCTTCCGCAGTCACAAGTGAGTTCGTAATCAACTAACCAGGTCATTGAGGTGCCACATACAATCTTGATGACCGACTCAATAGTCTATGATAAAACAAGATGGCCGCTCCTCTGCATGATCGTTGATGAAGTGGTCTTTTGTCGCTTCAGGTGAATTTCCTGGACGACGGTTCGAAGACGGATGAGAGCGAAAAATCGGAGAGCTCAAGGGTCAGAGGAGCCAGGAAGCCGCTCACAACGTTCAAAGGTGCATTGCTGGACATCAGGTAAATGTTCAAGAAACAATTTGATGAACTGAACACAAAAAATTCAATATTAAAGTCGCACTAATGGGATCTATTCGTTTAAGAATTGAAAAGACAACTAGATTGATGCTAAAAAAAACATGACAACCTGGATATACAAAAAACAATCATTATATTATTATAAAGTGTGTATTATTATTATTATTAAATTATTAAATTTATTAAATACAATATTCCATACACAGAATTAAGTCTGTTGAAACACAAATATTTAGATAATTAAGTGTTTATATACTTAAGTATTTAATTTTTCTTTTGACTAATGAAATCATGCAAATAGAGAACGACAAAAAATCTAAATGTACAAGCATTACATTTTCTTTTCCCCTTTGAAATATTGATCGTGATGATCCCAATAGTGACGGCAGACGACAGTCGTGTTCTGGAACTTGCTTGAACATACATTAGCAAGTGACTAGAGCTATTGTCTCTCGAGGGAATCCTTCAAAAGATTTCTTAATTCAGATGGTCATCTACAGCATCCCTGAAATTGAACCAGATTTTTCACACACATCTAAGGGACAATGTTGAAGGTAAACAATAAAAATGAATATACATTTTATTGTTGTCATTGACCCCTAGTAACCCTTATGTGGCCCTCAAAAGGGTCGTAGATCATGTAGAAACTAACAACCATAGTTTTTATATATTTCTATTATTCATGAACAGTCTCCAAGTATGACTGTAGAGTTTTAGTTTTGGACTTTTGTCTTCTGCTTTTTTAAAAAACTCCAGTTTTCCTATTTTCGGTGGACTCATCGGCAAAATGCTGCGTCTATTGCCCTGCTGAGGACATTGATTAATAAGGTCTATTGATCATTGAGTGGAGGCGTTAATCTGTAACTGATACAGTAATCGGTGGCAGCCGCTGATCAATAATCCACTTAAGTGTGGCGTCAGGTGTGACCTCCAATCTTCCCGACAGTCTACAAACGAGGACATCTATAGTTGGTATTTAACAGAGGGAATCGGTGCGTCAGGGGAGAAAATCTTCAATTGCAAATGATGGTGACCTTAAAATAAGATCAACTCCTGGCATGGTGTTGCAGCAGCAGCTGAACGGTTTTCCTTGGTGGCTCCGTGAACAGTGTCTGTTTTTAAACAAGGCTCCGGCTTTGATGTGGGATTTTTGACAGCCCTCGGCTATGAATTATGGTGGAAAAACAGATTTGAATGAGTCTTAAATGCAATTACGTTCATAAGCTGGGTCTGTCCTGACTCGAGGCTGGGGGCCGTCCAAGGAGAGTTGGGGGGGGGGGGGTCTCTTTGATCATCTGTTAGCTGAAGGTTTCCTGAGCGCAGATGCGTCGGCTTTTTATGCAGCATGACAAAACAAGCAGGATATTTAAGGATGAAAAAAAAAATGGTCCCACTGGTCTTGAGAATCGCAGCATCTGTTTAACAAGCTGCTGAACATCTTCAACTGTCACGGCTCTGAAATGTTAGTTGTTGAACAACATCTAGGAGTAGAAACTCTCACAGTGACTTGTCATGTCTCCTGGATTACATGGCTGTGAGAAAATATTAATTCACTGATATATCATGATATATTTTCCCCCATATGTTATCAATATCAGCACTGTATCAATATATAACATTTTTTTTTTAATAAATTCTTTTTTATTTTTGGTTTACATTTTTTTTATTGTGGTTCATTTAAGGTTAATATTTATGTAAATTATGTAAATCTTTTTATTTACAACTGCAAATATTCACTTGCTCAGGGACACAACGACACAAGCTTGTCTGGAGCTGGGATTGAACCTGCAACCTTTTGGACTGCAGGCAACCACTCTACCATCTGAGCTATGACGCCCTTAGCCTTAGACGTTTGTTCCTTTTTGTGTTGCAATTCCACTTCTGGCCACTAGTTGTCCTGCTGAAAGAAAAAATGTAATCCCATGAGATCTCGATGATGACTGAGGACAAGGGCATACAGTTGACTTTACTAGCTTTAAATGCAGATGCATATTTTGGTTTTAAAACAAAAAGCAGTTATGTCTTCGTCAAGAGTCAACCGGTCTGTAAATTCTGCAACACCGAGTCAAGTACTAGGACAACCCTAATACAGATAAATCCTTGTTACTTCAGCAATGTGTCGTATTCTTGCTCCTGCATCGTGATAGGTATAATATCTTGCCAGTACCCCTGCTGGTTTGGGTCAGAGTTCGCAAAATGCCTGGGCTTCTTCCTTCGACTGCTGCCCCCACGACCCTACCTCAGATCAGCCGCTCGTATATCTGTGTTTTTTTCTGTTTCGTCAAGTCAACAGTTAAACAAAACAAGAAACATTTATCAGATCTACACTTCCTGGAGGCGCGACAAGGATCTTTTAGTTTATTCTGTCCAGGACCGCCCAGCCAGCCGTGCTGTGGAATAAATAAGTGTGTCGAATGCCAGCCGCCTTCTTAATCCAGTTGTAGCTGTCACACCATTTACATTGTGTTTTTTTCCTCCTGCCTCCCTGCAGCCCTGCAGAGGAGCTCAGCTTCGGCTCCGGAGACACGGAGAGGAAAAGCCTCATTATCCTGAGCAATGTAACTAAAAGTCAACTGGCATTCAAGGTCAGTGTGGAGACTTTATAATGATGTGTGTTGCAAGCTCGGTTGTGTTTTCAACGAATAATGGCCTTGCTCAATTCTATCTGTCAAAATGCACATTCTTGTGTTTAGTTTTCTTGCATGTTGTGTTCATACATTGTTTTTCCAACCATATATCGCATATATTTAGATAAACGTACCCTGTGAATATATTTCACTTGTTGCTTTAACTCAAACATTTGAGTCACCTGTAAATTATAAAGTCTGTGAAACTAGTTTAAAATAACTAGTTTGAAATGATTGGATGGTTATATGGCAATCAAACTTGACTGCCCATCATCCATAGCTTGCTCACAACGTTTTGAGAGTTACCTAACTCACCTTTAATTGAAATGTGGTTAATTTTCTCCAGTTTTATAAAGGCAAGTTTTTGGTTTGAGTTTTACTTTTAACTTTTGTTATAATGGTAAAACAACTGGACTGGAACATTTATGAATATTTGGAGAAAGTGGAGAAAAAAATGTAACTGATGAACAGTCGTGATGGACTCATGATACAGCATCAGCTTTTCGGGATACAGATATTTCATTTAGGAAGTCTGCTAATTGGGATTAAATGAATTAAATAATATTTAACGATTTAAAAAAACACATGATAAAATAAACATTAACAGATATTTAGATATTTAAAAGTAACATAGAATCTTGCTTATTTATTTTTAATAATTATTTCCAATTAATTAAACACTATTTTAATTGAAGTGGGTTTTTGTTTCCAATTAAAGTTGATCGTCAAGTGGGTTTTGAATTTCATTTCCAAAAGTTAAAAAAAAAAAAGTATTAAAACAGTTTTGAATTAACCATAAGCTGTAGTAACCCAGAATTAAAGTTGTATTATTATGTTAATTTAAGTGAACGCTATGTTTTCATGGACATAATGAATATTTAAAAAAAAAGTTTATTATTATTTTTAACAGTGTTTTTAGGAAGAAGAAAACTAAAAAAATGTAATATATATGTGCTGTCCAGGTGAGAACCACGGCTCCTGAGAAGTACCGAGTGAAGCCGAGCAGCAGCTTCTGTGAAGCAGGAGCCTCAGTGGACATCGTGGTGTCTCTACATGGAGGTAAAGCAACTGCTGGTTCAGGATTAATAAGTGACGTGAGTGAGTCCACGAGCCGGAGCCGTCAAAGTGACGCTGGTCGGTGGTGTTTACAGGCTCTCAGGCGTCACCTCAGGACCGGTTCCTGATCATGGCGGCCGAGATGGACAACACGGGACAAGAGTTGGCTCAGTTCTGGAGAGAAGTGCCCAAGAACAAGATCATGGAACACAGGTTGTGTGGAAACACTTCTTCCAGGAAGATGTTTTCGCTCGCGGCTCATTAGATTGTGTCTTCCACAGACTGCGCTGTCATGTTCTGGAGAGCGTCAAACCATCAGCTGGTTCTCTCGGGAGCGACCCTGACGAGACGGGAGTCGGCAGGCAGCAGGAATTGAGCACAGCGGTGAGTGAAGGAGTTCCTGTGGTTTATCTAGCAGCCAGGAAGTGCTGGGATGTTGAAACGGGCCGGTGGGGTCTGACCTGAATTTTACACCGTTGAAACAAAATGGAAGTCAGTGCTGCTCAGACTCCAGACCCATTAGTGACAAGATGTCCATGTACCTGCTGCTGCAATTCACCTCATGCTTGACGTGTGTGAGAGTCAGCCTTGTGGGTCCGTTTGTGTGTATTGTGTTATGTGTCTTTGTGTATTGGGTGAGTTTGTATATTGTATTGTGTGCATTTTGTGTTGTACTGTGTGCTTTTGTGTATTGTGTGTTTATGGATGGTGTATGTGTATTTTGTGTGTGAGGACAGTGTGTTTTGATTCTATATTGTAACATGTTTGTTTGTGTATTGTGTGTGTTTATGGATGGTGTATGTGTATTTTGTGTGTGAGGACAGTGTGTTTGATTGGATATGGTAACATGTTTGTTTGTGTATTGTGTGTGTTTATGGACAGTGTATGTGTATTTTGTGTGTGAGGACAGTGTGTTTGATTGTATATGGTAACATGTTTGTTTGTCTATTGTGTGTGTTTATAGACATTGTGTTTGTCTTTGTATTTTGTGCGTGTGTGGACAATGTGTTTAGGTAGTGTGTGCGGACCATGAGTGTCTTTGTCTGTCTCTGTGTGTGTTTGTGTGAAGCATGCGTCTTGTGTTCTAGTGACATTTGTTTCATCTTTTTTTTTGTGACTGAATCTTGTGTGACAGCGTGTGTTTTATGTTTGTGTGTCTGTGTTGAATGTGTGTGTGTGTATTTATGTGTCAGTGAGTGGTTTTGTCTGTATCTTGCGTGTAAGTGTGTATATATTGTGTAAGAGTGTGAAGTATAATTGAATTAAACAAACGGATTGAATAAATGTTCCGATTTTAGGCGATTATCTTGAAATATTTTGGTCAAAATGTTCTGAGAGATGATATTTTTGAAAAATGTGTTGTGTTTGCGGAGCAAAAGAACAATTACACGAGCCGACAATGTTTGACTTTTAAAAACACCTTGTGCTTGAACATTCCTTTGAATGCCTGCAGTTATTGACTATCTTTCCTGTTGTGCTCCTGGTGAGAAAAGTCCGTCCTAACAGTGCCAGTAGAGAATGAATGGACACAACAGAGGTTCATCTGCTGTGGCTTCTCCTACAGGGAGATGTCAGAATTAATTCCAAAAATCTCTTGGGATGTTTCAGAGTCAGACTCGGTCACAGTGGGAGAAAAACAAAAATACAAGCAAACGTTTATTGAAGCTGACCATCAGCGAAACAATAAGACATGTCCAATCTTAACTGTTGCAGTGCATGATGGATGCTGTTTTTCGACCTTCTGTAATTGTCGTTTAACTCATGTCGCTCGTGTCCCTCCTCAGCTCCTGCGGTTGAACGCCTACACGGCCAGGTTAGAGCACAAGCTGGGCACAGTGCTGTGGTTTCAGAAGGTGATCATTGGGCTGGTTCTGATCCTCACGGCCTTCAATATATGGTGCGTCTACGTGATGGCTCTGGACCGGCGCTGACCAACTCGACCGCCTGCTTCGGCTCTCCACAAGCCTGGACACGGTGTCCACCTTAGGGGGCGGTTCAGGGGGGCAAAGCTAACCCCGTCCTCCTCTCACCCTGACCGCCTGACCACACTTGGGGTGGGACTCGGTTTCCAGCACTTAAGGATGAAGAGACTCTTTTTAACGTTGAGAAAAATGAATCCTGTATTTTTATAGACTGTAATGGAGGAGAATAAATGGGTTATTTATTGTAAAGGTGACGACATGTAGGTAATATTTGATACTTTTGTGATCATGATAAAACATTTTATATAATTCCAAAGCCTGTAAATAAACTTCTTTTTCCAAAGTACAAATGTTTGGCAGTGACTGGATTTAAAATCATTCTTCATTGTGTCACAGATTCAGATGCAGTGTCAATACTTTCAGAGTCCACTAGATGGCAATATCTGCACTCCTTTGTTCTGTTCTAATGTAATGTCACATGATTTTTAAACTAACGTCGCCACCTACTGACCTCTAAACAACTTGAATCTGCGTCATGAAGCTTCATCAGTCCATCGATCGTGTGAATACATCTTTAAAGACAAAGAACATCGAGCTGGGAGAACGAAACATTTTTACCAGAGCAGTTTAGAAATTGAATTTACTGGTGTTTGAAAATGTATTTTAAATTTCACTCTGGGAGCAAGACTTGAGTCCGATCCAGTACATTAACGGCATATTAACATATTTACATTTGTGTATTCTCTGTGATTTAAAATGACCTTGACAAGGTCGTGTCTTTGGAAATAAGAATCAAAACCTCACCATGGATAAGCAGCTGAGAAAACGCTGCTACACAAGACGGCTGTTACAATTAAACTCTGAGTGTTTCGTGGCTCTTTAGATGATAACTATCTCAAAGAAGAGTGTGAGGCAGACCGACGGTAGATTATTAAAAACACAACAATGATTGTCCAAACCCAGCACGAGTATGAACAGACTTTAATAACCATCATTAGCGGAGAAACGTTTAATTAAAGTCAAGACGGCGCCTGACCTTCTCAACCTTCACGCCGCACCGCTGAGATCTCTCCTCACTATCTCTTCTATTTACTTTAATGGACAAACTAAAAATACCAAAGCAATTACTCGGCGAGGACTTGGACGCGGCGCTCGTAGCCCAGCGTGGTGCTCTGATATCTATAACAAGATCCAGTCCCGGTAATCAGGAGATGAACCACCACACATGGACTGATCCTGGTTCAGTCATTGAGCACGGCAGGAAATAATGAGTGAACTAATGGTGGCTTAATTATCAACACTGGCGTTTTAAGCTGTGAATGGTTGGTTCTCCTTCAGCGGCTCTGAAGGATTCTTCTGTTTTTGTGAGTCATAATCACAGTGATGGATCTTTTCCAAGCCTGATCCTCCGGTGGCCACTAATGACAGGAGATGGAGGAAGACCCTCCACCTCATTGATCCAACATTCAAACGGCGGTCGAATCGAAGACGGGCTGAGCAGCCGGGGGGCGCTGGTGATGATTTAGAGCGGACTTGAACAGAGAGTCGATGAGGAATAAATGAGCGACGCCTTCGACAAGACGCTGTGAACGAGTCCAACAAGTGTTGCTATTGACCTGCTGGACATCCTGTTGATGAAGTCATTAAAACATCATCATTAACTGTAGAGAACTTACAATGTCTCCTCCTTCATCTCAGTGCTGAGGAACCTGGGAGCAAATTCAGATACAATACACTTTATATGTTTTGAAACTATTAGAATTGAATCAATTCATGTCTTATCATCAAACCAGTTCAAAGCTTGAATGTTATACTTTGTGCTAACGTTGGCAGCTTTTCTAACTTCCACTGTGGGTTTTTTGTATTTAATATTCAATGTTTACGTGTTTTATTGCAAACATGAAACAAAAGCTGCGCTGTTGTTTGAGGATCACATTTTAATGTAGTGTAAATATTAAGTTTTTAGTTTGTTTAAACACTTATTTTTGTATCAATTCGTTTGGTGAGTTTTAAGCTTGTTTTAAGTCCTATAATATTAGCATTGATGCTAATGATAACTTCCACTTGAGAGCTAAAGTTCTGTATTTACAACCATTATAGGGTACATGCAAAAAAATTTGTTGTACTGTTATCTGAGTTACTTAATATCTAAATTCAAAAGTTGTTCAATTTTAGTTAATGTGTGTTAAATAGTATTTGTGCTAATGATACACTTCCTACATAATGATTTATCCATCTTTTATTGGTGAGCTGAGTTCAGAACAGCATTAGCATTTATGCTAATTATAACTTCCGCTTTTAAGCTAAAGGTCAGTATTTACAATCATAATAGGGAATAAACAAAAGCAATAGTTGTCCTATCATGTACATTACTAAAAATCTTTTTACATATCTATCTATTTTTTGTTGTGTAATTAAATTGTTCAGCTTCAGCTAATGTGTGTTAAATCTGATATGAGCTAACAAGCTACATTAGGATTCATCCATTTTGATTGGTGAGCTGAATTCAGAACAGCATTAGCATTTATGCTAACGCTAACTCCTGCGTTGATTGTATAGTTTAGTATTTGCGTCCATAATAGGGAAAGAGCAGCAAAATTAATAGTTGTACTATCATGTAAGTTAAGAGTTACTAAATGTGAGTCACTATTTTTCGTAGCGAAACTATGTTGTTCATTTTATGCTCCTGTGTGTAAAGTAGCATATGCTACACATGCAAATGATGTGTTTGCTACACGAGGATTCATCCATCTATTTGCGTGGTAAGCTTAATATTATTTATTGTTATTAGACAGTTTCATGAAATTGTGTAATGTCTTAGTCATGGCTGATAATGGGATGGACACAATACACCTGTAAACGATGAATGAGGAATGCAAATAAAAGATAGCGGAAGCACTTTAATTTGAGTCATTTTGTGATTAAAAATATAAATATATACAATGCCAATTTTTATATTCTTTATTCTACACAAACACATAAATATTTCTCAGCTACAAAATACATAATTTTCTTTAGAATCACATCAGTATTTGTGAGATATGAAGCTTTTAAAAAAAATGTGGTTTCGTCAAACTTCAATTTTTTATTTCTAAATGTAAAAAAGGATTTTTGAATTGGAGTTTGTATGTTCTAACCGTGTTGCGTGGGTTTACTCCGGGCACTTCAGTTTCCTCCCACAGTTGGAAAACTTCCAGAGGTTGATCGGTAACTTGGGGAAATTGTAAGAGTGTGTGTGAATTGTTCTATGTCTTTGTGTGTCCTGCCACAGTCTGGCTTCCTGTTCAGGGTGTCCCCCGCCTCTCGCTCGATGAAACTGGGACAAAGCAAGTGCACCCTCTGCTGACTGATCTACCTCTTCAGCTCTGGAAGAGAAGATAGAGTTTTAGCTCTGTGGGGAGATGGAGCTCATGAATCCTGCTCAGCCTCATCTTCCCTACACTTCTCCTGATGAACAGCCTGCACAGCTGCATCAGAGCCGGCACTCCTGGGTGGAGGCCGGACAAGAAGAGGTTAGCTCAAGTTACTGCTTCACTGTGGATGAAATACCTCTAGTTTGTCTGAGCAGCTGGTCCGCCAGGCTGCCCGGGGGGGCCAGGTCCAGGGGGAGTTTCCCAGTCGGGTTCCTGAGGTAGGCGTCCGCCCCGTGGCTGAGCAGGAGGGACACCATCTTTGGGTAGGACAGACGAGCAGCGATGTGCAGAGGTGAGTCACCTGATGTCTGTGTGTTCACACTAGCACCTGAAGAAGAGGTCACAGCTAATGATAGAAGTTTGTGATGACAAATGACAGCAAAGCACATCAAATCCATGTGTATTCAAGCTCTATTCAAGAAAAAAAACTGTTAATTGAAGTGTTGTGAAACAGATCACAAAATCATTTTGTACATATATTTTCTGTATTCAAGCAAAATATTGTTTTGTAAACCAAATTTGATTTATTTGAATAATGATTCTCCTTATACTAAACTGTATGATGATGACAGTGAAAACTGTCATCTATCTATCCATCTATCCATCCATCTATCCATCCATACATCCATCCATCCATCCATAGTAAGTAAATAAGTCATTTTTATTTGTATAGCGCTTTTCCAGACCAGGGTCACAAAGCGCTTAAACAATCAAAACAATATTCAATAAAGTATATACTTTAAAGATATACTAAAAAGGTCAAGATAACACAGAGATAAACACAGGAGTTCCAGAAAATCAAGGAAAAGCCTGAACAAATAAAAACGTCTTAAGATGTTTCTTGAAGGAGTCAGTAGACTCCATCAAGCGCAAAGAGAGAGGAAGATCGTTCCAAAGCTTAGGAGCAACAGCCTGGAAGGATTTCTCTCCTCTGGTCCTGAGCCGTGTGCGAGGAACCATCAGTAGATTCTGATCAACAGACCTCAGAGCCAGCCCATCCATCCATCCATCCATCCGTTTTTCTGTCTGTCTTTGTTTTTCAAAATACAAGTTCGATTTAGTGTAAATACGTCGTAATTTACGGTATTACAGTAGTTTTTCTACCACTCCCTGACAAAGACTCTGTTTCTTTCAGTGTAATATCTGCTAAGGTCTCAATGTGTTTCTGGTAATAAGACAGTAGTCTTTTTTTTATACTGTAATGTAAATTTAAATCAAATCAATTTAAATAAATTCAAAACATTTTGTTACAAAGGAAACCATTGAATGTTCTGAAATAGGTTTATCTCTCCAATAGATTAAATGGGGTGGTAAAAAGTCATGTGTGTCACAATCACGTTGTAATGTCTTGACTCGTATTGTTTTTAATTCCTCTCAATAATCGCTGAATGTTGTGAACGTAATTGATGCTAAAAGGATTTATACCAAAGGTGACAGATAATAGTTTACCATTTTTCCATTAAAAACATTTTAAATATTTTTTATGGAATAATAGAAGTGCCATACAGTAATCAGAAGAAACATGTTAATGAATAAAACAAATAAATTAACTTGGAAACATTAACGAAAATACTAATGAATTGTAGAAACAAGAATAACTATCCCTACAATTATTTTCCTTTTTCAATCCCTCAATTATTTCCAAATGATGTGACTTTGCACGTGTGAAATGTGAATGTGGTAAGGGGGTCAGACGGGGACAGTCACCCAGTTGAAGCAGTTTCTCGGCAGCAGTCAGATGCTGGTTGGAACAGGCCACATACAGAGGTGTCCCTGATGGATTGACACACTGGTCTACGTCAGCGCCGTGCTGAACAAGAGACTCCATACAGTCGGCGTGACCTGAGAGAGTTCATCAGAGCCGGATCAGGGATTTTATTTATCACTGTGACTTGTTGGAGAAGCGTGATGCGTCCGTGTGACCTCTGACCTTTGGCAGCAGCCAAGTGGATGGGGGAGTTGGACGGACTGGACCCGCTGGGTGAGGCGTCGTGCTGCAGCAGCAGCGTCGCACAACTCATACGTCCTCCGCCGCATGCCTGGGACAGAGCTGTGTGTCCGTCCACCGTGGCCAGGTTCACCTGGAGAGACACCAGCAGAGCCTGTTGAATCATTGATATGGAGGTTGTTGATGTGACAACATTATGACCACCTGTGTTATATATCCAATGGCTCGGGTTGACTTTCCATCTTCTCTCAGCTTCACAATTGCTTCTTTTTCACCCAGAGACAGCTCTCTGGTTTCTCCACAGTCAAAACCCTAACCTCAAACTCAGCCCTACAGACATTAAGTGATATGTATTGTCTGAATAATTATTGTAAAAGGAAGTACCTGGGCAAAAAAACACACCTGTCAGTCACATGTTCCGGTCCTTTGATCACCTAAAAATGTTATTTTCTAAGTTGTGTATCAGATCCAGACGTAAATACCTTCCAGTCTACAGTAAATTGCAAGGAATTTGCTTTTAGAAGTTTTTCTATGATAACACTTGATATTTTCAGGAGGTTGTGTTTGACAATGAGTATATGAGGATGATTTTGGTTAATATCTTACACATCTAGAGTTTCATAATTAACTTTTACTCAACCACCCATAAAAGCTTTTTCTTACTGACATTTGCACCGTTTTCCAGCAGCAGTTTAGCACAGGCTGTGTGTCCCTGTACACAGGCGGCATGTAGAGGGGTCACCTGGTCCACGGTGCTCAGATTCACGCAGGTGCCCTGTTAAGAGAGGTCTTAGGTTTGATCGATGATTCATGTGAGCAGTGATGTGTAATGATTCGCCCGTGTGGCATGTCCGGTTTGGAATGCATTCTGGACTTCTTGGTTAGCAGGACTCTGGTAGATGAAAATGTAGCTGTACCTGAGCGAGGAGTTTCTGCAGAGCCAGCAATCGTCCGTTGAAGGCAGCATCATGAATGGGTGACCAGTCAGACTCCACATCTGTGTAGCACACACTCTTGTGAAGCTCTGAAAGCAAGAGTGTGTCGGCTGCTACTCACCGCTCATCAAAGGGTTGGAGAAGAAACAAGGAGCCTGGTTCCCCCGCCGCCTCGCTCCCTCACCGGCAGACATCTCTAGTGTTCCAGCAGCTCTTTAAAAACACATCTCAGCAACTTTTTGTGCAGCCGTGACATCATTTCCTGTCAGGCAAAGTATTTGCCCTGCAGGAAGGAGCTGGTGAAGCCTGTTGAGCAGGTCAGCAGTGTGTGTGTGTAATGTGACACTGGGATCTGCAGCACCAGCACTCAAAAGGGCGGGGTCGGTTAACAATCGTCACCCGCCATGTGCCGGTATAGTAGTGTCTTTTATTCAATTATGTATATGTCGGTGGCAAACAAAGAATCTAAAGACCTAAGGAACCTCTGTCTCTTCTTTTTGATTTTTTTATATTCCTACAAATTTTAAACAAGTTGAAACAAGTGAGTTTATTCTGGGGAAAGTGCTACCTCAGCATATCTAAGGTTTTTTAGACTATTCGAGGGATATTTATTTGTATTCTGGTAAAAATATGAATATTTATACAGAACTATTACAGACCATCATTTTGTTTATCTTTTTTTGGCTGTTAACTGTGTTGTGATATCTACATATAAATAATATATTGTTTTTTAACACAACTTTCTTTCCGACAGGAAAAAGTTAAACTAAGTTAAAAGCTCGTAAAATACATTAACCTGACCCCAAAAACCCTCCGAATTTATTTAACAAAGAAAAAATGTGGGTGAAAAAGACTGCTGGGATGGTACAAGTTGACTGGATCTGGTCTACTGTGCTCTGTTTTAGCCGTGGACAAAGTCCCCATCTCTCCATGTGTTTCTTTATGGCATTTATTTAGGTATCCTTGTCAATGGCTGCCATATCTCCATGACATTTGAATCTGTAAATATTTGTACATTTGAGAAGTTCCTCTGTTGATGTTCCCAGAGTGAGGACAGAGCACAGGAAAAAAAGATCTTATAAGTCATGATTTTAAAATATCAGAGCTGATGTCTGCAGGAGATTTAGAAAAATGCGGATAAAGCAGATCGATTTTAACTGATTTTTAAAAAAGGTTTAAGCTGGTGTGGCTGATCGAATAAAGGAGTGGGATTTTACCTGGTTCAATAAATAGCGTCACAGATTAATTGCCTAGAGGCGTGTGCTTTCATCGGCCGGCAGAGGGCAGCACATCCATAATGGCGTGAACTCAGCGCCATGACTAGGAAGCGGCACATGGATTAACATTCCATTGTATAAACTTCATGAATGCCGGCTTGTGTCTTGGAGGAGTCGAACCTCGATGCTTTGTTTTAACAGGAAAATCTCATTTGAAGCCCAAAATCTCTCAGATCTGCTTCCAGATCAGAACCAGCCGCTGCCAGGACCTGGATGTGGATTGAGAAAGCAGAATGGTTGAAGTCTATTGATCAAGAAATTAACAACAGTGAGCCCTGTAGAACAGCATCCATCTCAGGGGACCGGATGTGGGTTCTGACCTGATTCTTACTGTCAAAATAGTCTGTCAATATCAATTTAGGGGCAGTAATTGATTCTTCGCTGACTAAAATACATGAAGCACATGGAACAAATCAAATTTCTGATTCTGCAGTCAGTGATGCTTTATAAGTGTTTAATTGATTAAATCCCACGACTTCTCTAGTACCCTGGTTAAAGCTTTTATTCAATCAAAGGTCCAGCCGAGGCCTCACGCCAGGTCATCGTGGGTCACGGCGTCTTCACTTGCGTCACAGAAGGCCTTTTTCAAACTCTCGGTTCTTCCTGTTTTGAGTTTGTTGGTGAGAGTTTCACGATCAGCCTTGTGTCTAAGAAAGACAATCATGAAGAGCAGTGTTGTCATGAAAGCCAACAAATAATTGGAAAAAAAAGAGAAAACATTAATAGTTGGTTGTAGTATATCATTATTTGTGCTACTACCGAAATCATTAATATAGGTAATTATATATTTTTCGTCTTTATCAATACTACCTTACATTAAACTAAGATTTCTATGGAAGTACATAGGTAAGGCTGTAGGGATACACTTATCTCACAATACCATTCTATGCGATATATTTTGCTCACAATACGATATATTCCACTCACAATACGATATATTCCACTCACAATACGTTTCGATACGATTTATTCCAATCACAATACAATTTGATACAATATTCCACTCACGATACGATATAATCAACTCACAATACGTTACGATACGATATATTCCACTCACAATACAATTTGATACAATATTCCACTCACGATACGATATATTCCACTCACAATATGATATATTCCACTCACAATACGTTTCGATACGATTTATTCCACTCACAATACAATTTGATACAATATTCCACTCACGATACGATATAATCGACTCACAATACGTTACGATACGATATATTCCACTCACAATACAATTTGATACAATATTCCACTCACGATATGATATATTCCACTCAATACGTTTCGATGCGATATAATCGACTCACAATACATTTCGATACGATATATTCCACTCACAATACGTTTCGATACGATATAATCGACTCAAAATACGTTTCTGTTATGTCTCGTGTGTCTTTTTTGGTGTTTCCTGTTTTTATTTTGAAACCTGTTCCCTTCTGTGTCTGTGAGTTTCCTTTCCGGTCCCTCCCCCTGCTGATTGTTATTGTCTCCACCTGTCTTGTGTTCTGCCTTCATATTCTGCTCAATCTCCCTCAGTCTTTGTCGGTTCGTCACACTTGTTGTCCCGTGTTCGTCTAGTTCATGTTTCACGTTGCAGAATTCCAATTCGAGATTGTTTTGCCTTCCCGGTTTTGACCCTGGTACGTTTTCTCGTTTTTCTGCCTGCTTCTAATAAATCTGTCAAGTTTGACAATCAGACACTTTCTGCGCCTGGGTTTCCTTCCGCACCCTGACAGTTTCGATACGATATATTCCACTCACAATACATTTCGATACGATATAATCGACTCACAATACGTTTCGATACGATATATTCCACTCACAATACGTTTTGATACGATATAATCGACTCACAATACGTTTCGATACGATATAATCGACTCACAATACGTTTCGATACGATATATTCCACTCACAATACATTTCTATACGATATAATCGACTCACAATACGTTTCGATACGATATATTCCACTCACAATACGTTTTGATACGATATAATCGACTCACAATACGTTGCGATACGATATAATCGACTCACAATACGCTTCGATACGATATATTCCGCTCACAATACGTTTCGATACGATATATTCCACTCACAATACGTTTCGATACGATATAATCGACTCACAATACGTTTCGATACGATATATTCCACTCACAATATGTTGCGATACGATATAATCGACTCACAATACGTTTCGATACGATATATTCCACTCACAATACGTTGCGATACGATATAATCGACTCACAATACGTTTCGATACGATATATTCCACTCACAATATGTTGCGATACGATATAATCGACTCACAATATGTTGCGATACGATATAATCGACTCACAGTATGTTGCGATACGATATAATCGACTCACAATACGTTTTGATACGATATATTCCACTCACAATATGTTTCGATACGATATAATCGACTCACAATACGTTTCGATACGATATATTCCACTCACAATATGTTTCGATATGATATATTCCACTCACAATATAATTTGATACAATAATCTACTCACCATACGTTTATAATATAATATGATATGATATATCCTGATCACGCTACAACGCAATATATTCCAATCACATTACAATATACTACACTCACAATATTATTTGCTAGGATATATTCTGCTCACAATACAATGTATACCAATCACCATGTAATGCACTTACAATACATTTGCATACGATATATGACACTTGCACAAGTGTAAAAATGAATTTTTAATCTTGTGATGGTTTTTTATGGTTGAAATAATAAAACTAAAAGCCAAAATATGTCCATGCATCAGCTTTAAAAGTAGCTGGGTGTCTACTAACCTCTTGTCCTCAGTCATCGCTCGTGAGATTTCCCTGTTTCTATAGCTGCAGAGGAAGCAATGACTGTGGCCATCTAGCGGCCAGAAGTTCAATTACAACACAAAAATGAAGAAGCATTCTATTTTACTTAATTCAATGTAAATAAACCAAAGAAGATATACAATAAAAAAAAGAATATATGATTTGAAGGCCAAAATAAAATAATAAAAATATACATTTGATTTTTTTTAAGTGCTGTTGAATATCAATATAGTATGGTGAAAGAAATATTTATATATGTCATGTGTATTGATTTGTTTCTCACACCCCTATATCATCAAAGCCATCAGATTATTTCATGGTTGTATGGTTGTTATACTTGGACAATGTGTACTTTACAGCCGTTAAGTTTTTGAACTACAAACATGCATGTGAGAGGAGTCAAGACTCTACAAACACTATTGAGTTGTTTTCCCTTTTTTATATCGTGTCCAATCGACTCCTGACCGGCTCATTTGAAGAATTGGAGAAATCACAGTGTTGTAAACAAGGTCAGATGTCCATGATTTTTATGCAGCATTTCACTTAGTGATAAGAATGTCTGAGGAAGGTCAAAGACATTTTTATATGATCATCAATTTAATCCAATTTGATCCACCAGCTCACGTGTTACCATTATGATAGCTTCTTAGCTTGACAGCTAAATAGTTAGCTCAGGTGTTACTATCATGATAGCTTCTTAGCTTGACACAGCTAAATAATTATCTCTGGTGTTACTATTATTATAGCTTCTTAGCTTAACATAGCTAAATAGTTAGCTCAGGTGTTACTGTTATGATAGCTTCTTAGCTTGACACAGCTAAATAATTATCTCTGGTGTTACTATTATTATAGCTTCTTAGCTTAACATAGCTAAATAGTTAGCTCAGGTGTTACTGTTATGATAGCTTCTTAGCTTGACACAGCTAAATAATTATCTCAAGTGTTACTATTATTATAGCTTCTTAGCTTAACATAGCTAAATAGTTAGCTCAGGTGTTACTGTTATGATAGCTTCTTAGCTTGACACAGCTAAAAAAAATAGCTCTGGTGTTACTATTATGATAGCTTCTTAGCTTAGCATAGCTAAATAGTTAGCACAGGTGTTACTATTGTGATAGTTTCTTAGCTTGACACAGATAAATAGTTAGCACAGGTGTTACTATTATGATAGCTTCTTACCTTAACATAGCTAAATAAGAAGCACAGGTGTTATTATTGTAATATATATAATATATATAATATATAATATATATATATATATATATTTTTAACATTAATGGTAGGTTGATGTTTTTTAATCGACTCAGCCACGTGTTGTATCCACTTGCTTCTGAGCTTTATTCATCTTCCCTGTGGGGTTTATACCTCCAAACAACATCTCAAAAGAGTGAAATGACTGTGTAAGACAATGGATTGTAGTCATGGGAAGTCATGTGACTTCTATTGTTCTGAAGGAACCTCTTCATGTCTGTTAACTTGAGGCTGGAGGAGATGAAGTTGAGGTCAGAGTCTCTTCCAGCCAGCCTTGAGTCAGAGCTCAGCTGGAGGGATTAAATAGAAGCACATGATGGACCCCGTGATCCCTCCTCAGTCCTCGCTCCTTTCTTCTCTCGCCTGTCCTCCTGAGCGGCGGAGGTCTGCGGTGGTCTCTCCTGCTCTCCACCCATGGCTTCCCCGCGCCTGGAGACCTTCTGCTGCCCCAACAGGGACGCAGCCACGGAGCTGGTCGTGTCGTTCCAGCCGCTTCTGTTCGGAGCCCTGAGCGTGTCCAGCGCGTCCATCAGCCTCATCCTCGCGGTCCTGCAGGTCCTGCCCAAACACAAGGGCTACCGACGGCTGGGACAGTATCCGCTGCCCAGATCCGCGTCTTCCTTCCGGATCCTGCTGATCATCAGCGTGTGTGACATTCTGGGATGTGCAGGTAAACTTTTCTACCAAGTTGACGAGAACTTAAAAACAGATTTATTGTTTATCTTTTACCTTTTATTTTACGTTTTGATAACCGTGTATGATAACGAAACTGTTTTTTAGTAGATTTATTTTCATCACATTATCTTTTTAAACAATACATTATAGTTATTAATCATGCTTTTTAATGTTTCATATTTTATTATTTAAATATATGTGTGCTTTTCTGCTATTTTTTTTTTTTTACCTGTAGTAAGAAAATTATTATACCATAAATAATATCAGCATTTTCATTTACTTTTCCCTTATTCAAATAAAATATATATATTCCCATTTGCTGTTATTGTACAATAATAACAAAAAGTACATCCTAAAGGACAGTTTTATGATACTTTCTCTTATTTTGATGATTTCTTTGACGACCCCTAATGCAACTGGATATTTGATTGTCAGACTTGGAAGTCGTAAAAACTTGAAATGAATGAATGAACACGTGGAGATGTTTGGAGACGAAGTTAAAAGGTCAGATGTTTGGACATGTGGAGAGAAGAGACAGTGTTGGACCAAGAATGTTGGAGATTAAGGAGAGGAAGATAACAATAGTGATGATGATGACGATGATGAAGGACATAAAAGAGTAACTACACTACTTCACACGTTTGATGGACCTTCTGAAGTTTAGTGAGGAACATTTGGAGAGAATAAACCAATACTGTGAACCTATATTAACCATTTCATTTATTTATTTATTTAACTTTTCGAATTAGTAATTGATTGTTTCCAAGTATATTCAGTTTTGACGGATATTTTAATGAAACATGATACTTAATATTTGTCTTTTTGACATTAAAGAGATCAACTTTCAGAAGAATCAACAATTCAAAGATAGACATATACGACATTTAAAAAAAATATATATTTTCAATGTAGTGTTTAGTTTTTTTGTTTATCATATAATATATTTTATGTGTTTTTTTCACTTGTCAAACAGATTTTAGTGAATTTCAATAGTGCATTTAACAGTACTAAATTGCTCTTATATATTATATATATTATATTATACAATTAAGGTCGCCGGCCCCTGCACTAGACAATGATGCAGATCGAGATGGGAGATAAAGAAAAATGTGACTGTTATTTAATAATAGTAGTAGTTATGGAAATTAGATAATCATTATCATGATGTATTCTTCCCCTCAAAATAAAATAATTGTAAGTAATGCTGAGAGAGGCTAGATCAATTATATTTTAGATTTTTATTTATTTATTTTTACTTTACCACATCAACAGCTGCCAAAAGATTGTGGATCCGCATCATAGATACACGTTTCTGAGTGTGATTATTAGATATATTGCTGTGATACTACTGTGACCCTAATATATATATATAGTAAGGAAAACAAAGGCAAAAACTGGAAAAGTAAATAGGTGAACAAAATTGACGGAAGGAAAGCTAAAGGGGAGGAAATGAAATAATTTGAAAGGAAATATAAATGAAAGCAGATAAAAAAGGAGGTGATTAGAAGAGAGGGGGATGAAGGAGATACATGGAAAGATAAAAGAAAAGATGAAAGAGGGACATGAACATGAATTGAATAAAAAAAGGTCAAAGTTGACATGACATGAATGAAGAATCCGAAGGATCACATGAAACAGAGGGAAGATTCATCATTTAAAGGGAACGATAGAAATGACACATGAACAACAGAAGGATTGATGTGGGTGGAGGACTGCAGTATTAATCAGGAGCACATGTGTGAAGATGACAGAAAGAACACGACGAAACATACGATCTGACATACGATTGTTCGAAAGTTGTGATTGTTTCTGCATGAGGGAGGATGAATCATGTGAGTGGTAAAAATGAACAGTTCTGGGTCACAGCAGCAGCACGAGGAGGCACATGAATGCAACTGAGAGACATCTCAGCTGCTGCTGCTGCTGCAGTGCCTTTGAGCCTCACACACTCACAGCTGGACTCAAGGAACCCATGACTCTATGTTCACCGGTGACTCATCCAGTGGTTCTCTTCCAGGGATCCTCCTCCGCTCGTCCTTGTGGATCAGTCTTCCACAGACTGTGGAGAGCCTCTCGGTGGCCAACCGGACCGACATCCTCCCCGAAGTCTTCTGCGTCGGCAGCTCCGTGCGTGACTTCTTTTCTTCTTCTACTGTTGGCAACTCAGCTGAAATAGTATTTTAAAAAAATGTTCAGGAAACGATGGTAATGGGACGAACAGATGATTCAATAATGGTGATTTGAAAAACACCATCAGGATCCACCAATCACTTGAAGATGTATCACTGTCAGTACTTAAAGCTGGAGCTTCTGTTCTTGCTCGCTGCTATTTTGTGTTGAACATGGAAGTACTGCCACCTGCTGTCCAGTTAAGCTCATTAACATTGACATACCTACACAATTCTGGATCTACTTCCATGAAAAATGAACTATTTTGAATTTTGATGACATTTAAACCATATTTCTTACAAATAGAGTGGCATCTATAGGCCTTTCAAAATGTAGATGATACAACCGATGCTGTATCATGAAGCCTCATCAACCCATCACTACTTGTCTCCATGCCAGATGTGGATCCAGTTCTTCTACAGCGCCTCCTACTGGTGGACCTTCTGCTACGCCATCGACGTCTTCCTGGTGGTGAAGACGTCAGCTGGAATCAGGTGATTTGATCTTTGTTTGTTCCCTGATCGGTCACCCGGAGGTCAGAGCGTTAACAACAACCCGTACTATTCCCTCCAGCACTATCATCCTGTATCACATGATCACGTGGGGTCTGGCTCTCCTGCTGTGTGTGGAGGGCGCCGCCATGCTCTACTACCCGTCCATCTCCACGTGAGTCTTTTCTATACCTGGTCTGGGGTCAGGAAGTGATGAGGGTTAGCAAAAAAGCTTTAGCATTCAAAAAATAAACCATAAGAAAAGCCAGGGTGGAGGGCCTTGCATTCATTCATAGAACCCTGGTTACCTTAGATAACCCGGGTTTCTTTCCCAGAACTACCCATGACAGGTTGACAGAAAGTCACATATTGTGATTAGAAGATGTACACTTCATCATATTTATTTTAAGATGCTCAATCTAAAGATGTAGTGCTAAAATGGAAGAAAAAAAAAGTTTTTTTTCCGAAATTTAAATTTTTTAAATAGTATCATTGATCTACAGGTGGTTTGTTTTATGTCAAAAATAATTCTACACCCTTAGTTTTGTAGTTTAAATCTGAGGAACACAGAAATATAGAATGAAAAAATTCATAAAACTGATAATTATTAGATTAATAAATAATCTTCTATTTTAATGTTTATTTCATCATCAATCATAAGTCTTTTTAATACTAGATACAGATACTAGATAATATCACTGTGAGAAACATTTAAATGTAATTATCTTCTAAATAAAACATCAAATAGGTGGTGTGTGTTTAAGAAAGAATAATAATTCAATAGTGTGTCTGTTGTGTGTCAAATGACATGTGTGTAGCTGTTAAACATGGCCTTGTGTAGCAGAAGTTGAAGAGAAACTCTCGACCGACTCTCAACATCAACATCACTCTGAGGACGAAGCTTCCTTTAATTCATTCTTGTCGTGCCGGATTCAAACCTTCAACCTCCTCATATGTGGAGATTGTAGGGTGTCCCCAGGGTGACCCCCGAGGGTGTCTCCTGTCTAACTGTCACCAGCACCCTGTGACCCAGAACCACCGGAACAAAGAGGCGGATGATGATGAGATTTTTCCACAGTCTTTTTACGACACAGATAATCACGTGTTTTTGATCCATCAAAACAAGAAATCACTTGTTGAATGAAATGAACAACAAGTTTTAACATTCTTTAACTCAATTGACTTTTACTAAATGTGTGTCAAGTTTAAGGCCTGTTCAAATTTTTAAATTAGCTTAATTCATTAAATTAAAAATTAATTAATTTTTTTTAACTGAAATATTATATTGTAAGCATTGCAATAATTTCAGTAATTGATTTCAATAGTTTCTATATTAAAAGGTTGATTTTTTAGTTTGTTTTAAATAAGTAAAATATAAATGTTTCCCAAAAAAAGCATTTTTACACAGAGTTTAATATTGTAATTCCAATTATCCAAAAATCAATTTTCGAAATTAAAATATTTTCATAGCCGGTTAAATTCAATGCAAAATGTTGGTGTAATAGACAATACTAGAACATACCAAGAGAGTACAGAACTACTTGATTGTTGGCTTCTATGTGATCATGTGACCAACTGGGAGTCACATGACTCTCTGAAAGTCAACTAGCTTAAAGCTCCTTTGGTGTTGTCTAGTAAAACTATAATACCAACATTTTCTTTAATTGAATTTAAAAGGTTACGAATTTAAAAAATATTGAATTTATAAAACTATTTTTTGGAATTACAATATCAAACTCTACGTGTAAAAAAATACATACAAGTGAGTGAGTTTGACACCAAGAAAAAACTTTAAAGTAAGTGATTTCCTCTAGAATGAGTGTTAAGATCCATGTGTTTCTTGCTTTCACTCAGATTGTGAGCCTTTCCAGGGTGTCCCTTCAACGCCGGTGTGAATGTGTGTGTGCAGGTGTGAGCAGGGGTTGCAGCACGCCGTCCCGCACTACGTCACCACGTACGCGCCCATGCTGCTGGTGCTGCTGGCGAACCCCGTCTTCTTCAGCCGCACCATCTCAGCAGGTGAGCCCTCAGGTGTGCGTTGCTCGCCCCCGGTTCTGACCCGTCACCCTCTCTCTCTCTCACACAGTGACGTCACTGCTGAAGGGCCGGCAGGGAATCTACACGGAGAACGAGCGGCGGCTCGCCAACGAGATCAAGATCCGCTTCTTCAAGATCATGCTGGTGTTCTTCATCTGGTGAGACCTTCCCTCAGCCTGAGGAGCCTGAGACACCTTTGTGACGCGCTCCTTCCTTTCTGGTTCCAGCTGGATTCCCAACATCATCAACGAGACTCTGCTCTTCTACCTGGAGGTGCAGGTGGACGTCAGCGACAGCAGCCTGAGGAACCCGAGGAACGCCGCCCTCATCACCTGGTTCATCATGGTGAGCGCTACTGCCCTCTAGTGGTGATCCTGCGACGATGAAGAGAAACTTGGTAGAAAATACATTTATATGTAGGATAACAATTAATTAATACGTAAAGATACACTACTTAAATACAGATACAGTTATTCATGTATTAAAAAACTTTTAAGTATTTTAAATCAGGAGGAAATCTCTCCTTTTCTATTCTTAATATAAGTAAGTAAGTAAGTAAGTAATTTTTATTTGTATAGCGCTTTTCCAGACCAGGGTCACAAAGCGCTTAAACAATCAAAACAATATTCAATTAAGTATATACTTTAAAGGTCAAGATAAAACTGATAACACAAGGAGTTCCAGAAAATCAAGGAATATAACATAACATAATTAAATATAACATACAACATAATATTATATAATAAGGAATATATATATATATATATACAGTATATATGCTTTATAATCCTTGTCTTTGATCTACTTATTCCATCTTTATTACTTTAATTGATTTATAATAATAATCATTTTATTTTATTTTAATTTCTTCTCAACTCCTCTGACCCCGTTGTGTTCCTTCAGGGGATCCTGAACCCGATGCAGGCGTTCCTCAACACTCTGGCCTTCCACGGGTGGACCGGCCTGGACGTGGACTTCAACCCTCAGCGCCGGAGAGACCTGGGCTGGGACTCGGCCTCCACCTCCGCCCCCAACGGCGGCGGCGGCCACGAACACCTGATGGGGGCGTCCCTGATCTACCAGACCCACGTGCAGGAGAAGAAGAGCATGAACGGAAACGCTCAGCGCCAATCGGACGCCATCAGCGTGCTGTCAGAAGGTAATTGGCCTGGACGGGGCGACGATGACGTCGCCCCCATTTATCAGGGCTGGTGACGCCCGTGCCTGCAACACCTTTAACGGACTCTGGAGGAATACATGACCGTTATTTTTATTCTACTTCTCCCACCATCGGCAGTGATTTTCTACCAAGACTGAATGTTGATATTAAAGTTAAGATGCATGTGAACGTTTGTCTCTTTTCTGCTCCTCCTCTCAAACTGTAACACCTTTAAGAGACGAACAGCGCCCCCTATAGTCTGCGAGGTCCCTTGATTGAGAAAAACCTGACAGAAGTGGGTCAATCGTGGTAGCATCCAGAACTTCTGGAGTGGAACCCAAACATAGACCAGATTCATCTGCACACGAGTCCAGAGTTACACAGGCTTCTCAGTACAATATCATTGTAAAAATACACTTAATACACACAGTTCACTGAGAGGGAGTGAGGCAGGAGTGTTGATTTTATTTAAGTTACTTTTTTCCAATATTTATATCTCACTCCAAATTTTAGTTTCTTATTAAAAATTAAGTTCAAATAGTTAAAACTCACAATCTCACCTTGATTGTTCATGTATGTTTATACTTCTTACCATGTTAGAGTTATTTTACAGTAGAGTTTAAAAGCTCATCTAGATAGAGCGCCATCTTGGATTGCGTTGGTAGCCGAGGACGATGTCGAGATGATGGTTCTGCCAGTAATCTCCCTCCTCTCTTGTCTTGCTAGGTTCAGAATCTAGTACAATTGAAATCCACATTTCCAGCAATCTGCGGGACTTTGACGATGTAGATGCTGACGGAGAATCCCTGGAGAACTCAGAGAGGCACTAGACGTCCTCGTCGAGCCCGCCGTCTCACTGTAGCGCTTAGATTTTATTTTTGCTGTCCAAAAATTATTAAAATATTTACCACATGTTTTGTTGGTGATCTTTCCTCAACACTGGATCACAGATAGACTTAGCGCCTCATTACGACCGTGTTCTTTTATTCTTTTCGTCAATTCAAGTGCAGCTTTTAGTGGTTGCTTTGATCTCAAATAACATGATAGATTAAAAGAAAAACAATTGATACATATTGTAGTTCATTTTTGATGCAAACTCAGGCCCAGGAGCCAAATATGGCTTGCAAAGATATTTTTGTGGCTTTAAAATCCCATCTAACACCAATTGAGCCATTTAGAAAAGTTAGAAAATATCAATATACTTTAATATCAAACCATTTGATAGATATTTTTAATGATTTATTTTTTATTTTTACAATAGACATATTGCATTTGCTCTTGTTGGTGTTTCAATTAAACTTCCTTACGGCTAGATGGCAGCAGAAATTACTTTGCTTAAAAAAGAAAAGAAAGCGTAATCCTACAAATCTCAGTAATGCCTAAGGACAAGAGGATACAGTTGACTCCAGCAGATTTTAAAGTTTATGTCTGGTTTCAAATCAAATTAAAGCAGTGATGACTTTGTAAAAGTCATGTGAATGTAAATTCTGCTACAGCAAAGCTTTGTTGCCTCAGTACTGTGTTACGCATCAAAATCACATGTAAGCATGTAAAGGTTTTGTAACTTGTTTTAAGCCTTTGTTAGATTAAGTTTTGTATCAATAATTTATTTTGTGATCCACTTCCTCTCCTAGAACCTCCATAAGTGCAGGTGGTCATAATGTTTAGGCAAACACGTTAGGTGACAGACAGACGGACTCACGTTTACCAATATCAAAATAGAGTGATTTATTTGAGACACTGGATGACTTGAAGGTTTGTCTTGAAACAGGACCTGACTCTGGACCAGCGGTCGCCGCCCGTGATCCTCTCACCGACCAACAGCCCAAATCTCCGTCTGACACAGACAATAATGGCTCCGGGAACAGAACAGCCAACCACCCGTCGACATCCAACCGTGACGTAAAAACAAAAAAAAAAGAGATAAACGTCGGCCCGTCACTCTCTGCAGCCGTCGCGACAAAGTGCACTTCACGCTGGTCAGACCGAGGGAGAACTCAAAAGGCAAAAGTTATGAAGTGTTCGCTGTGAAACGAGCCGCTGCTGCTCAGAGACCCGCTGTTAGAGTTCCTGTCGGGTCCTGGTCCGTCTGGTGACGTCAACGCACTCGCATGTCTTTTAAAAAAAACTATTTAAAAATGGCCGCCAGCCTCTCCACGACCCGCTCAGGTGTTTATAAACATATATACACAGTATATAAGTCTGTGCATTAATCTAATTTACATAACTTTACATTCTTTAAATTTACATCCAAGAGAGGCAAGTCTTCTCTCCACAAATGACATCTTCTAATCTCGTCGCCTGAAGTGAAGGTGAGAGGCTGGATTTGGACGAGGTCACCGGTGAGAACGGGCCCTGTGGCCCGGTCCGCACCTCGGGCGCAGCCGGTGACGCCACAACACTTCCTCTCGGCGCGAGTCTGAACGGCGTCCTCGTCAAGAACCCTCGTCGGGGGCGTCAGTCCCGGTCCAGTCTCTGGGATCTTATCCGTTCTCGTCTCAAACACGCGAGTGTCCGGTGCAACGATTCAAGATGGTCCGGATCTGCTGC
The DNA here is from genome assembly GCF_982586985.1 of Callionymus lyra. NCBI lineage: Eukaryota > Metazoa > Chordata > Actinopteri > Syngnathiformes > Callionymidae > Callionymus > Callionymus lyra. The sequence goes on from NC_141829.1 coordinate 24,366,980, forward strand.
AGCTGCCTGGTTCCGCCCGGTGAAGGTCCGTTTCTCTGCAGCTCGTCAGCAAGTTCTTGTCCGTGTCGGAAAAAGGCATTTTTACTCACGTCGTCACTATTTTCGGAGATCCAGGACACAGACCTGTGATGGGGGAAGGAAACGTCACCAGACAGTCTTTAAAAAAATGATCATGTGACGACTTACAGATCCGTCTGATGCGCTGGCACCGACTTTGTCTCCGGTACTGTTCCAGCACACCTCGAAGATTCCACCGGTGCCTCTGTAGCTGTGGACCAGAGCGCCGGTCTGGAGGGAGAGAACCAACAACACTTCAGCCTCTCTAGTTCCTTTCTTTATTCAAACAATGCCCTCTAGTGGCAAGAAAGATTTAGATAGTAACATACAAGTGATGGGTCATGATGCAACATCAGCGTTTATTGCACTTCAATTATTGGAGGAGGAAAATAATGAAGAGAAAGTGGGAAGAGGAAGGAGGAGGATTGAATTGGTAAAGTTAAGAGGAGGAAGAAGGAAGTAAATTGGAACAAAAGGGATGATGAAGAAAAGTTGTAACAAAGGGGAGGGAGAAGAAGATTAGAGGAGAAAGGGGAAAAGGAAGCAGAAAGACAAGTGAGAAGAAGAAGGAAAGAGGAGGATGGGGAACGAATGTGGGGAAATAAAAAATATTAAGAGGCGGTAGAAGAAGTCAAGAGAGGAAAAGGGGGGAAAAAAGTGGAGAAGGAAGAAGAGAAAGAAAAGTCAGGAAGGCAAAGAGCAGGGACCAGAAGGAAAGAGACGAAGGATTAAAAATATGTTGTTCCAAATATAATCGGAGTTAATATTACAAGATGCTTTAATTTTGAAGGTTAAACAGGAAGTAGTGGGCAAAGAATCTCCTGTCACTCACCGTGGTGTTCCAGATGTGCACACACTTGTCGAAGGAGCCGCTGGCCAGATGTTTCCCATCAGGGCTGAAGGCCACGCTGTAGACGGGCTCCTGGTGTTTGGTCAGCGTGTGGATGCAGACGCCGCGCTCCACGTCCCACAGACGCACCGTCGAGTCGAAGGACGCGCTGCAGGAGACGAAGAGTCCGGTTTAGGACACGTCCGGAACCGGAGGCGTTTTCACGACCAGAACGTGGTTTCTCACCTGGCCAGCATGATGTTGGAGTTGGGGTTGCTGGTTCCGGGCCCGGTGGGGCTCCACTTGATGGTGTAGATCTCTTTGCTGTGAGCCTGCAGGTCGTGCACGCAGGACTCTTGCTTCATGCTCCAGATCTGCAGACGCACAGTCAGACACCGTCCACACACACCAGAGAACAAGGCTCACCTTCAGAGTCATGTCATCTGAGCAGGAGGCCAGCAGCATCCCTGACGGATCCCACTTGATGGCGTTCACCTCGTTCTGCAACACAACACACAGTTACACACAACTATGACAAGATGATGAGAGGAGGAAGAAGATGAAGATCATCAGGAGATGGACAAAGAGAAGGAAGGAAGAAGGTGAACTGTCACAACAGAGGGGACGATGAAGCTTGACTGGTCAACATGGTCGCAGTGAAGGTGAAAGTTACCGTGTGGCCCTGGAAGGTCTTGAGCGGTCGGTCGCTGCCGAGGCGACACACGTGGATGCACATGTCTGTGCTGCAGGAGGCGAAGGTGGTGTTGTTCTGCCAGTCCACGTCCAGAGCCGGAGCTGAGAGGTCAGGGGTCAAAGAGGTTGGAGACTGGGACAGGAAGTGACTTCGACTCGTCTCGACAACGCATCTTACCGGAGTGGAAGGGAAACTGCTGCTTGGCCTCGCCTGTGTGAGCGTCCCAGATGATTGTCGTCTGGAAAATTAAACAAGTTTAACTCTTCTCTTTTGTGAAAGAATCGGCTAATCGTTGACATTATGGTCCACATAAAGACTTGGTGGGCCAGATGTGGCGCCCAGACACAAGCTCTGGAAATGAGTCTCACGTGTGTGGTTCTGTTTAGTTTAAGCAAATATATCAGTTCAGTGGAATTATTCATATAAATCCTTTCTTTCACATTGGTAAAAGTCAGATAAGGGTTCCGGTAGGAAAGATTGTGGTTTCTAAATTTGAAGCAACAAAGGCTTATTTTCAGTAAATAACATCAGAAACATGACAAATATACTGGATGTCTGTTGAAGGTGTCAAGACAAGAGGGGCTTGTTATTGCATTCAATTTGGAAATGTGCAAAAGTGTTTAAATTGTGGAAAATCTATTGAGTGGAGATAAAGAAAATGTTACTCATCAAAATACAATGTGGACCTAAACCTTCATGTCCATGTGTTGGATATTAAGCCAAATACAAGCCCAACAAGGTTCATTTTCTGTTCTAGTGTTCTCTACCAGCTAAACAATGATTGAATGTTTCCTTCAGTGAACATGACAGGCACCTTATCAACTCCCGCACTGAGAATGGAGTTCCCCTTCTTGTTCCACTTGAGTGCAAATATGGGTCCTTTGTGCTGCCCCAAGGTGCTGGCCAGGTTCCCTGTAACCCAGAACCGTGAGTCAGTGTGATAAAGGAGCAGCAGCAACACTCAGATGATAACAAAACTCACCGTCTTTTGTCCATATTCTGGCGAAGCCGTCGTACGATCCGGTCGCCAGCAGCGTGCCGTCACTCTGGTGGGTGGAAAAAAGGATGAGTCATCAGTTTTTGTTGGGAGGTGAAAGCGCTGATGTGCTCTGCGACCTACATTCCAATCCAGCGAGGTGACATCTTTGTTGCTGGGGACGTCCTGGCCTCCTTCTCGTATGCAGTGTCGCAGCACCAGCTGGGTGGAGTTGGAGTTGTTGTTCTCGTTCAGGTTCCAGATCCTGGCGGTCGAGTCTCCGGAGCTGAGCGGCGCAGCGGGAGGGAGGACAGGAAATTGGGACGTAAGCCGCAGAGAGCCAAAGTTACGGGTCGGATCCGTCGTGTGGGACTCACCCTGAGGCCAGCAGATCGCTGACAGGGTTCCAGGCGCAGATGAAGACTTCAGACTCGTGTCCTCGTAGCACCGTCGCTTTGCTGGCTGGAATCTCCACGTCCATGTCCACCTCCATGGCCTCACAGTGATTGTCTGAGGGAGAGCGACGACACAACATTAACTCAAACTGCTGCGGTGATCTGGAAGCATTTCAGCTTCAGGCTTTTGCAACTAAAACTGACGAAGGAACTAGAATCAGAGAGTTTTACAACTTTTATCACTCGGTAATGAAAAGTGATCTCTGGCACTCAAGTGACTTAACCTTCACCAAGAGTATTTGTCTGATTTATTTATTTTAATGTTGGGCTGGTGAAGCTTCATGAAGCAGTGTCAGTAGGTGAGCCATCAGTTTCAAAACGAGGTGATGTTTCATTAGAACAGTTGTTCAAAACAGGGAAAAATAGGTCTAGTGGACTCTGAAAATAATGACACTGCTTCATGAAGCTTCATCACACCATTACTAGTTATTTTAGTAAATTGAAAAAAAAAAAAAAAAAAAAAAAAACTTAACAGCCAATTATTATTCTATTCAACAATTGGCAATTGTGACAATTTATTCGACAATTGGGTTATTCTGTCCTCGATTTTTACAGAATGAAGTGGTCAAATTGCAAGAGACCTTAATCAACATTTAACAAATATCAGTTCAAAATGTATCAACGGGGTTTCTACATGAGGTTGGCAATAGATGTTCCGAGTTTTGTCCTGCTCTATTGTTTTATAACCTTTTGTTCTGCTTTTAACCATGTTAATACATGAATATATTGATTTCCAACGACTTAAAATGTGATCATTTTTAAAAACTTTACTCAGATTTAACGGTGCGTGAACAAAAACAAACTTGGAAAACAGAGCAGAGTCAGACGTGCAGCTTAAAGTGCAGCACCTGAGTCGACTCAGTCTCTGTCTGATGATAACCACAGAGAAGAGAGATCGACTGCATCGATCGTCTAATGGCCACAACACCATCTGTCTGAGGGCTGTCAGAAGAAACCTTTTGAACTCATTTCAAAGTCAATAGCGAACCACCTGAACAAGTAATTTGTGCGCTGATTAGAAATGTCAAAATGGTGGTGCGACTCACTCAAGTTGTGGGTGCCATTCTCGTCTCCGTTGACTGTGGCGTCACCGTTCTTTGGTGCGTTGGATTGGTTTCCAGCCGTTGAAACGGGCAAGGCATTGGCGGCCTGCTGCTGGGCGAGCTTGTCACGGAAGGCCTGTTGTCGCGTCTGCACCACGTCAGGCATCACCGCGTCGATGAGCGACAGCGACTCGATCGGCCGGCCGTCGAACACCGTACCGTCCTGGAAGGAACGACAGGTTTAACACAAGCACGCGTGATTCGTGACGCGTGATTCGTGACGCTGACCTCGTTGATGCTGATTTCTGCCTCCACATACTGAAGACCTTTCTGCAGGATGGAGATGAGAGCAGCAGGGGGCACTAGTGTTCCATTTATGTTGGACTGGCTGATGTGGCTTTCGATGCCAAAGGTGAATGCTGAGTGAGAGAAACCTGAAAACATAATGCCCTTCAGTCATGAGGGAGGAACAAGGTGTGTGCAGACACAAACAAAAGAGGTCTAATGACAAAGATCACATGCGATGACAGGAATGCTCGACTATGAAGGGAAAGTCGGCTGCAATTCAACAATATATATTAAATAAAGGCCACACACTGAGTCACGCATGGAGTACAAGCCGGTCAGTACAAGTAACAACATGAAAATCACAGAATCTGATGAAGAAACACAAAATATACAATTGCAGGGGGAATGACATTTCCTTAGCCACATCATATATGTGCCATCAATACAAAAGAAAGAAGGTGATAAAATGGCTTTAATATTATATAGGAGGAATGACTAACAATTTTCTTTGTGTTAAGATATTAAGTGTATTTTGCCACAACATTATACAAATGAGCAATCCTTTATGGTACATAATTTCATTTTACATTTACTTTATTTCCATTAAAATCATTATGAAACATGCAAATTGTATCTAAAGCACTTACAAGATAAACAACTTTTTAGAATTTAACTAGCAAAGACAAGCTTCATGTCATTCGTCATTCTCTTTGCCCTGGTCTGTTGTAATACTATAATTGAGCTTCAGATGTAGTTTAAAATTAAGTTTAAATGAGGATCAAACTTCAAACAAAACCAGTTTTGTTGATTTGTTTGATCCAAGTTACAACCTCTTTGACGGTGTTTGCATACATGGGAGTAGTCAGGGTGAAGACAAGACCTCAATCAAAACTGAATATGATTATTTGTCATAATATATGTATACAGGAAGTTCAATAATTGAGGAGCTATGTCAGCGAATAGCCAGTAGGTTGTATTATACAAACACTCCTTAATTATGAAAATGATTAGTGTATATAAAAGGAAGAACCAAGTAAATACGAACATTCTTAAAAGTATGGTTCTTATGCTGTCAAACATCTCTACACTAGTAATGTTTTACCTTTGTCTCATGTGCTTACACTATCTCAATCTGTAGTTTTCTTTCCTTGTTTAAAGCAGCTTGTGATACACACTGGAAGATGGCCTGAGGATATAAATCAACGTGAGGTGCACCAACCTGACTCCTGGAGGTATCTGTAGACCAAGAAGTTCACTTCGTCGCTGGTAATACTCATTTTAGCCCAGAGAGACAGGGGAGATCTGTGGGAAGGCTCTGCTCAGTCCTGCAAAAGAGCACAGAAACATAAAGTCAGTTTTAAATTTAGGTCTCCATCACAAAGACAAGCTTCCCTCCGTTCAACAGATCTGTCTTGTGTTGGTGTTAATCGCACACAGCAGTCTAAACTTGTTGCTTCCGTGGACGCTTGTTCGCTCTGAGATCGCTTCCCGAAACAACACCAATGACTATCCATGTTGAGTATAAGTATTTCCCGATGCTCTCCTCCGTCTACAGTCATTAGTTTCCACAAAGAAGCGACTAGTGCTTCCCATTAGTGACCCAGCCGAGCATCCAAATGGAGGCAGACTTGATAAAGCGGCAGTGGTATTAAATTCAGGATTCCGTCTATCAAGTAAATGGCTTTGTGGAGTGAAGCTATTTATTTATCTTAGTAAACCTCACCCACACTTTGCTAAACCAAATTCCGGTTTCCGGTGAAGATTTGGTGTTCATTTGATACAGGGAACATGTAGGGTTGGAAGATGATAACACCCTTCTGAATGCAGCAAAGCAAACTTCACTGATGGTTACCACCACACTGTGCTTTCATTCTGCATTAGTGTGCAAATTACCCAAAAATCTATTCACACCAGAATCGCCATTCTGATTTGCTCCGATTTAGAATCTACAATAAATGTCCCAAAATCGATTTAAAATGTACAGACATTTGCGAAACTAAGGCCCATATTGCAAGGAATCACACAGAGCAGGGTCAGCTGCAGGCGGGTGAAAATGCTCATTTTCCCAAACTCCATTTTTATTATACAGAAGCACTTTGTTCTTGTTCCAACTTATTTTATAGCTACTGTAGCTCCTTCCAGTAGCAGCTGAAAACCACACAGCATTTTTAGAAAGCCACTTTCCTCAGATTTTAAAATACAGCATGTTTAACTGCACTATTTTTAAGCTTTTTTTTTATATCGCCATTATGCAAAAGTTGGAACAATTTCATCTAAGCATAGATACATTATACTTGAATGTCTCCATTTGTCATTCTGTCCTGTAGAGCAGATGGGAGTTGATCATCATACAGAAATCAATATAAACAGGATCCATTATAATTAAATTGTGGCCCCAAAAATCGGAGTCTAATCAAATCATGGGTTAGTAGAGATTCCAACGTGCTGATAGTCTGGGAAGTGAGCTTTTTAAACAATTAAATCATAGTTGTATTTTAATATGAGTTACCTTGCATGCAAACATGCTCCTTGGCAGAGGTATGCATGGTCTTGGTAACTTTCTAGCCAAGTGAATAATCATTTAATAAACACAAACACAGGCGTATGTACCAGTTTGTTAGGAACACGTAGCAACAGTGCAGTTTTTGGTGATATGTAGTTTTATTAAAATTAATGGAGATATAACAAATAAAAAAAGCTAAACATTTGTGTTAGGCTCCTAGCCAGAGGTTTCGATTAAAGCATTCAAGCGAACAGTTTTGAAAACTGTGATTAAAGAAGCTGGCAGAGACCGGTGGTGTAGGCCATATGCTGATCATTTGTTATGAAACTAACATTGCAAAGCTTTACTGATCATCTTTTCTAATCAATGAGAAAACAAATGAATCGTAAATTACTCAGTCATGAGGTGATCACCGACTCATGCTTTGATTGATTAGTGGTAAGTGAGAAACAGGTTAACCAAGAGTGGATTTAAAAAAAAAAAAATTGTTGGTTGGGTTCGAATGCGTTCATTCCAAACACTCCACTCAAGTTCTCTTTCCGTAACGTAGCAACAAGAGAGATCGAACAAAATACACAGAGAATAGTGCTGCCCTAATTACCGGTGGGCATTCAGCCAGAGGAGCTGAAACTGTTACTCAATATGAATTATTCACTCGTTCACCTTGGTATTCTTTCAAACAAGCTCTGGGCTGGAATTCTAACCTCTGCATGGAGTTACATTTGACACCATTTTACCATCCGCAACAAAATCTTGCCTGGAAGACCTTGAACACCTTAAATGGTTTTGATGGTGCACAGAATTGTGCAAGATATTCTGTCAGTGTTGTAGCTGTTGCCAAGCAACCAATGTCATAACAGGATAGATTATGAAGACCGTCAGGCGGAGCGTGGCGTTGAATTTACTCCTTGGATAAAGATGATCCAGGTTTTTAACCCTTTCAACGCACATGAATAATCAGAATGGATGGTGGGTTTTAACCATATTAACAATAATAAACGTTCACTCCTAGACTTTAATTATTAAATTGTTGACATGTCTGCGTCCAGGTGTTTTAAGCTTCTGAGGACTGAAATTCAACTAATATTTTGAGCGAGTCTCCCACACGTTCAGGTGAATCTGGTCTGTGTATGGGCAGAATTGCACGATTACAACCATTATAACTCCTCAGATCGCTTAATTCAGCTAGTCTTTTCTAGGATAAACCTTAATCATGGGAACATACAATTTAGATGTCTAATGCTTTTGGCCAGGGCAAGGTCACCATTTGAGTTCAACATTAGATTCCCAAACTTAAATTTTGCTTTAAAAAAAATGGATTAAAATGAAGATCTGAATGACATGACTAAACTTTAAGTTTAATTCTGATCAAAGTATTCCCATAATCAGTAAAAAAAAAAAAAAGAAAAAATTTACAATCTGAAAAGTCAACAGTCCTTAAGCACACCCTCCCTAATTTGACCACCGCCACGCTTCTCAAGCAAATTAGCTTACAAATAGGACTTGAAGAAGCGAGCCACATTAGCGCAAGAGGCCGCTGATCCTGACTATGAAGCAAACAACAGAAAGCATAATTGACAAGCAGCCTGGAGGGGCTCAAGTCCCACTGGGGACAGGCCGCGGCAGTAATCGCTTTATCAGAAGGGCGTGTGATGCAGCCATTTATTACGCAACCAGGTGGCCTAAAAATATATATAAAATACAGTTCCAAGGTTTCTTTTAAAACAAAACCTAGACCAGACATCTGTGCAGATCAACTATGCGCTACAAAGGTGACCGTCTCAAGATCACAGTTCAAGCACTGCACCCTTTTGACGTAGTCTGCAACCATACACTTGCTGTGTTACATACTTAATGTGTGAAGTGAACTGTGAGCGACCTGAAGGCTAACAGCTGCTCACCAAGTTCTCAACAAGAAACCTCAAACCATTCCATGTTACCAAAATACATGTGGTTTACTGGTCCAAACAAGACTGGCCAGGTCTCTTGTAGGGCAGCTGATGAACAATAGATACAGCAAACATCTGGCAGGGTAGACATAAATCCAGAGTGAATAAAGAAGTGGTTACATCTTTATTGATGTTTGAAATGAGCAGTTGGTTGGTGATCAATCCGTTGCTTATAAAAGAGATTTTAAATCTCAATGAGACTAATGTGGATGAATAAAGAATAAAAAAAATAAAGACATTGGACATCTTATCCTTTAGCCAGCAAAATAAATCCAAAGGATTTAACAAATCACAATGAAAGTCGCACAAGAAATGTTGATCCAGATGAATTAATTTAGCTCGCAAAATTACCTCATTCTAAAAATCAGCGATAACCATAATGCAATATTTTTCATTCAACATTGATTTAAGGTTGACAGATGAGAGCTTCTAAAACACAGGAACGCAAAGGAGCCACCATCAACAGTTGGTAGTGGTTCATTATAGATACAGTTTTACTGTGAGAACACAATCCAGATCTTTTTATTGATTCAAGTTCATGCAGTGTTTTTATGAGGTCTTAAAATGTCATGGAGGTATGTAGAGTCTTTGTGTTTTACAAGTTTAGATTACATTAATGCAATCATAAAAACTCCTTCAAGCTGTTCAATTACTGACCTTTGAGTAGCAAACTTTCTTTGAACTACATTTCTGAGACAGAACCTTATTGGGAGTCGGTCGAAACTACAGTTGTACATCTGTTTTACAACTTATATTTCAGCAGGCGTGAACATCCGGGAGAAGATCAATCCTTCTCGTAAATGAATGAGGTGAAGTGAAGCGTGGCATTCACAGGTCTGAGCGCATTCCATGTCTTTCTAACCTTTACAAAAAGTGTGATCAACAATACTTGGGCTGAAGGGTAACAGAGACATCTGCTGCAATAATTACTGACAATGTACTAAGAGGAAGTATATGACACTCGCTTCAGCAGCTGCAGGACAAAATCCTCCTGTCACAAAACAATTAAATATAGCCACTCTGACATCCATTCAGAGTTGTTGGCCTGAGGGTTTGTTCCCATTTCTAATCTAGGTAATATTTAGGAGTCAAGACTAATAACGGATGATGTCTTGCGGTATTTCCTCAAGCCTGGCCAAGAATAAAAAGGTATATACAGAGGAAATGCAATTGGCTAAAGTGAAAGTGCATCATCTTTGCATAAAAACATCCAGTTAAAGCAGCACTTTATGAACTATTGATATATTTATTTATTTTTAATTTTCCTGCATCGACTGTTTCCCTTTTCAACAGTCATGACTCAGCTTATGGTTCTCATGTCATAATAATGTGCTCTTCACTTTAAAATCCAAACGGCCACCATCCGTCTGCTTTACAGTAGTGGTTGTGTAAATATAGTTTCAATAATTCACATCACTAAGTACATTTTAAAGCTTTCAGGGAGAGACATCTGTGATTTATTAATGAAATTACTGTAATTAAAAAATAAAACACCCGTCCAAGGAGGACATCCTGAACTTATTTTAATTCAGAGAAGCTTTTGTTGTTGTCTAGTATTTTGTTTAAAGGGTCATAATGTTCTTGAAGCAGTAATCTCATTCTCGGGGTAGAGGTAGGCTGTGGATGAACAGACTTCTTCATAATTAGTGAAAATTATTCCAGGTTTAATTGAATGAATGGATCAGAGACCATGATCATAAAGCAGAGAGTGCCATCAGTATTGAAAGTAGAGTATTGAAAAAAAATACTGGATCATGATACAACTAATGCCAAATCATGAGGCCTCATCAGTCCATCCCTTCCCACACATACACGTGTATTAAACTCATGGCTCAGGGACCATATCCGGCCTGCCAAGCTAGTACGTATAGTGGGATCAAAATTAAACAACTGTAACTTAAGCATAGGAGCCAAGTATTCTCAATGATCAAGCTAATCTGCTAAACTGAAAACCCATTACAGCCCTTGTAAAGGCAAGTGTAACATTTCTACTGTTCACAAATTTTACCTTTTTATAACTGTAGGAATAAATAAACAAAGTGTTTCAACCATTTCTGCCAACTATGGTTACCAGTTGTTGGAAAACATGTGGTCAACACATCCAGAAGTCTCATGACAACAGAATGCTGGTTGACTGACGGTCGACTCCTGAATGTAGGTCAAAGAAAATGTCACTCCATCGTGGTCCTGCATCTCATTTGTTTCCCCCCCCCCCATTACTCTTATCTCATCCATCAACACATCCGGACGGCTGCTCAGATAAAGTTTCCATTCCTTCTCTATATTTCAACAAGCACCAGCTTGATTTATTTACCTTTTGGTTACTCGTGATGAAACACTGTTAAAACCGCAGTACAGGAAGTTACACAAAATGAAATTGCGAAAACCCAATGGTGCTATAAGAGGCGCAGGCACAGTGTCGTAAGAAAGAATGCTGTTGAGAATCAGCATACCAGCGAGCTCTTTTTCTCCTGCACAGTCAGCGCCTGACAGATGTGCAAACAAGACCTGGAAACAGCAGCCATTTTCTCTTGAACTGCTCTGCTGAGTAAAACCCGCCTTTGAAGCTTCTGGTTGGGCTGCAGTCTTGAGTGGGGGAGGGGAGCGGGAGAGTGGGGGATGGGAGCGGAGTGGGGGATGGGAGAAGAAGAGCGGGGGTGATAAATAAAGATTCCTCAGCCAGGTAATCACAGCAACCATTCATGCGTCGCAGACCCTCACAGCAGACATTTTGACTGGATCTGGTCGGAGGGAGCAGAAGAAGAAAAGGCTAATGAGCGCCGTGTTCTTGTTCCGGTGTGACAGTGGAGCCGGTGAATCACTCACGCCACCGGGTCACTGAGGTGAAGCCACTGGATTCAGCCATCATCACGTTATTCACCCTGACGTTGATTATTCACCTCTCACTTCCGCCCCGTTTCTTCGCCGACCGCACAGCAACAACGTAAACACTCATCGTAGTTTGTTCACTCGACCTCAGAGAGAGACTCAAACATCACTGAAACCAAAACAACCTCTAATGCCTACAGCAGTACAACAAACCACTCTGCACTTGACTGCAACACCTAGTCAAACAGCAGCTTGTAGCAACAAACTTTCAAGTATGAACTATGCGTAGGATTCAGTATTAACCATGTATATGATTTGAACACGTACATAAACAAGTTCAACATCAGTATACAAGGGTCTCTTCTCAAAACACTGTCAATTTTAAACCAAATTATGCATTATTTTTATAATTTGCCATTCCCATTGCTGCCATCTCCCATTAAACCCCATGTTGGCACATTGCGTCTAAAAAAATAGGGTTTAAACTACAGTCATTATAAATCCTAAAAATGTAGCTTTCTATACATCAGCTTATTTGAAATGGTGGTGCATTTTAAATTAGATAAGAACCACCTGTAGGTATTTAAAAGTCCACATACAATGACTCAGCAGAGGACAAATTTTACTAAACTTAAAAGCCAAGTGTATTCCAGATATTATATACAACTAAAAATAATACTAAAAGGAAGTTGCAATCACCTTAGTTTGAAGAAAAAAAGGTTTGTCCATTTCTTTAAAGCCTGTTGCTATATGACGACAATGGTTTTCGTAGTGGTAGATGGAAATAATCTTCTTAGAAATTTTTACGTGAAGGAGCATCGGAACTGACAAAAATACTATCAATGAGCACAAAAACGGATGTTAGGTCAGAGGCAAAGTCAGAATCAAAGGCACCCCTGTTTTAGAGAGTTGTGATAGGAGGATTGTAAACTACCCCTCCCCCCACCAAAAAACAAACAAACATGGACAGTGAAGAACCAACACAATAATTTTGTTTAATAAATCACATCATGACTAATCCGCATCAAATCATTATTCCATTAGAAGCACAATGCAGTTTTGTCCACCTTGACTTCCCCTTGCAGAGTTTATACAACAGGTTTTCAGAAATCTTTTTCAGAGTCTGTTTTCTACTCGGGTAAACAAGGCGCTATTCTCACTTCTAGAATAGCGTCGACATACATTTTTTTCTCCAGTTAATACATGGCTGCGGAAGCCCAAGAAAATGGAAGGGTTTTATGTTCTGTGGGGAATAAACAGGGGGTGGTGACAGACAGACGGGAGCACTAAAGGATTCATCATGAAAGCGTCTACTCTGCACCCTCTCGGCCAAAGATCTACCCACACACTGAACCTATTAACATCAAATAAAAATGAAAACACCCCCTTGCTAGTCATAGATCGGTCTAAGATCATGTCACGCTTTTGTTAAAAAAAATAAAGGTTTCCTTGTGTGCAGAGAGAAGGAACAACAGATTGATCACCAACCATGAGCATCACTTATCTGCTCATTTTAAACATCAAATACAGATGTAACCACTTCTTTATTCACCCCGGATTTATGTCTACCCCGCCCAGATGTTTGCTGTATCTATTGTTCATCAGCTGACCTGCAAGAGTCATTTAGAAGTCAGCATCAGTTTAATATAAAGACGAGGAATTACCAGGGTGCATAGCAGCAGTAATGGTCATAACTCCAGCCTTTGGTGTGCGAGCAGAGCTAAACTAAAAATAGAAAGAACATATCAGACGCTTGCACGACAGCTTCTTTATGTAATGATTCAATGATGCGTGAAACTTTACATTTGGACGCATATAGCGAACCTTTTGTCAGCAGCTTGAGGTTGCAGGTCGTATCATATTATTGTCGTTACCATGGCTACACTTGTGAAAGCAATCCGTCCTCCTGGAAAATGAAGAGGTTTGTTTTTGTCCATGTGCAGCGTTGTTGTATAACCGTTTTACACAATCTGTGGCACATTTGAAAACACATGGTGGTGACAACATTAAATTGTGAAGAATAGCTTGAGCAGTACCAAAAAAACCACTAAAATGTTAAAATTACATAGGAATGGTTATAAACTTAAGCACAAAGCTTGAATTACTAGCATTACGGGAAATGTTTTCTTCTGCTGTAAAAACAGATAAACAAGCAAGAGTATAAAGAAGCACTCATTTGACAGTCGCTTGCCAAAAAAAGAAGTCATTTAGAGTTCTTCTAAGTTCACAAAGCACTGAACCAGACTACACAAGAGAAGATGGCATCATAAAGTTAACACAAAGCATGTGTCATTCCAAGAATTCTGGATTACAGATCCTCTTAGAAAGATAAAGAAACAGTCCTCTGTGTGAATGCGGCATTGCCGATTTGTCAAGTGCTATCAATGGATTGCATTTAAAGAAGGACATTTCAAGACAAAGAAAGAAAACTCAGGTCTACTTCAGTTCATTGCAGAAACTCTTGGTGGTTTCGATTTTATCGGGCGGAGGAGCAGTGTTTGTTAACAGGTTCAGGGGGATTCCCCATATTTGGGCAATATCCACTGTCAAACCAATTATTTTAGTAATCAATTGATAATTATGAAGATTAATCGCTGAAAAAACATCATAGGAGTGTAGTCAACAAGAATGCTTTCTTAAAAACAAATGCATTTTATCTTTGGAGGAGCAAATGTTGAGATAATCGCAAGCCGTGTACTAACAATAGTATCTAATCTTTTACACCTATAGATTCACATCTGTAGACTGGCTAAAGAACACCTTAGACCCATCGGTCAGAGCAGGTTAGGAAAGCAAGTCATGGGTCATGTCTCACAGTTGTGGGTCATAAATGTGAGACATGACCCATCAGCACGCTACGCTTGAATTAATTCTTTACTGAATTAATAATGGTTCAACAGGATATTGCCACACAGTTGACCTGCTTCAACCACTTCACAACCCACAAGCTACAATAAGAGAAACATTTGATAGACCAGAATTTACTATGGATGTATGATTGAGGGGTTCAGAGTATCAAGCGGACATGATCACATAGAATCATAGCTGAAAGTTTGTGTGAACAAACAGGAATGACTAAACAGGTTCTTCAACACAAGATGGCAGACTCTTGAAACACAGTAACAGGTTTCAGTATTTTGCCATCATCGTTTCACCTTTGTATCACAAGTTTATGGTATTTTCGTTTGAGTAGCGAAATATTGTCAAAAACATGACGTTTCAACAATTTATTAAGAATTGGAATTTTTACAAGTTTTATTTTTCACACTCTAATTGACAAGCCCGAAGAGACGGAGATTTCACATTAAATGGACGAGTATGCAGACAACAATACATTGATTCATATTGCTCCATACAGCCCCTGGCCCTCACTTTGGATGAAACAATAACTGGCCCCAGTGTCTGAGCTAACCAACAACATCAAGCAACACATTCTATAGGTAAATAGGTCAACATATAGAATAAAAAAGTCTGCAATGTAATTTTCATATTCATATTTTGAGAAGAACCAAACAAGAAAATACAACTGAGGAATATACCCTGCAGCAAGTAATCTGGCATGAGATAGATATCACTCTAGAATGTTTGCCACCGCAAATTGGGTGTCGGAAGAGACAATAGCTGCAATTATATAGATTTATACTGTAGTCAGAGTATTTAGTAGTGGTACCAGCATTTTTTTTTTAGAATGTCAAGTACCTGCATAACACCCATTAATCATTGCAGGGCTGTATTAATAGAAATTGGGCTTTTATGTGCCTGTATTTTAAAAAAAAGAGAGACAACGAGCAGTCTAAACTGGTGCATGTCTTACTATAGCCCGCTTGAATCGTGCTTCACATAACACCCTGACATGGATGTTATGATATAGATGCAGGCAAACAAAGAACTCAGACGCTGTAGGGCGTTGCGTGCGCATGTGATTATGTGGGGGTGGGTGGCAAGAATACCGCGTGGATTGTGGGCCATGGATGATTCAGAGTGCAGCTCACATACATTCACTATATAATCTGCTGCTCCTAGCTGGCGAACAAAGCCGCAGAAGCAGCTGGAGAAATACAGTCTTGAACCAGTGCCAGGCGAGAAAAAGCCCTAATGGGCTTCCATACAATTGCAATTCCAACCTGGATCTCAGAGGAAGATGTGCAGCTACATTGATAAATGGTCTCTAATCCAGGTCGTCGTTGGATAATTCCATTTGGTTCAATCAGATATAACTTTCAGAAAAAAATAGCTTAAATAATTACATCAAAGCATGTTTATATTCTAGCAGAAAAAAAACAGTGTCCTCGAGATTTTAATAGTCAAAAGCTTCAGCCAAGCAATTTCTCAGCATCATGAGGATTGCACAAATAAGCCACAGCAACACACCAGTGTGGGCAGTAATTGTTGCCATGGTGACCAGAAGATCTCAGTACTCTGTCAACAGCTGCTCATGCCACCCTTAACAGCCCCCACACTCCTCAAGCTTTCCTTCCATCTGACTTGAGGGTCAAACAAACAATTGAGCCCAAATACTGATTTCCATTCTCATTAACCCTTTACTGTTTTAACCTTTTGTGCTCCCTGAAGCCTTCACGCCTAGAAGCTGAAGGTGACGTTTTTAAACAGGACAATTAATTCAAATCCTTGAATACCTGAGTCCATTGTCATGGGAGACATTTAAATAGCTATTAAGAATTATTTTCAGCTAAAAGATCATTTTACATCTGAAGAATTTTTTCACAAACACATGTTTAAGCAGGAATTAGTATTCCTTCCGTCAACACCGCTTACCCGGATTGAGGCTTTTAGTACATGTAAAATTTGTTTCCAGTAAATACACAGACAAGCTAGTTTTAACACTGTAGAAAGGTTAAACGTCTTATTACGTTGTAAAGATGACCAATGAAACCGTTCTTGGTCTGAATTTTAAAACGACCATGTTACCATTAAAGGTTGTTTGAGGCACGATTCCAGACATTCCACGGAAGAACATGGACGTGTTGGTGACCATCAAGGTCTTCAAAGTATGATGCTATAAAAGGCTACAACTTGTATGACGGGATTGGCCACAAGAAATACTGCCAACCAAAACAATGATTGACTATTTTCCAATTGTGTTCGCCGTTTTTCATTTCAATATATTTTTGTCAACATACAAGAGACATGAATAACAGCGTGTCATAATTCTGATATTTGGGTTTGGTCGGTGCATCCAAATAAAACAGTAAGGCATCAACACAGGTCAACTCCAGCAGCCGAATGATACATTTGTATGGGCAGGACCATGAACATAAGGATGCAACTCTAATTTGATGCACTTATGTTTGAGGCATAACATTTTTGGCTCTAAATAACAGAACAGATTTCAATGTTATAAAGGACAGAGTAAAAAGAAAAGTAGCAATAACAATCATTGATGTTCTTTATGAACGAAAAAGTCACCAATAAATGAAGATTCTACAATCGAACTGATGGATTTCACAACTGTGTTTTCAAGAAGCACTTAAATAAGTTCCAAATCAATCACATTGCAGCAAAAAGGAACAAGCGGCCACCATGCTACAGATAAGAATGCTTAAGCTCCCCACTGATCTCTCGTGCTGTGCCCTCTCTTGCAGTAAAAATGCCAAAAGAAAAAAATGCAGGAACTCTCTAATTCTAATGATCTGTCAGAGTGGTAGTAAATCATAATGAATAGAAGAATAAATACACATCACAGTATAATTACAAGCGGGACTTTGATTAGGGATGATACGCAGCTAGATCAACATGTGCTTGAATGAATTTACAGCAGATAATTTATGAATTATATAATAATAATTTTAAAAAAAATTAAAACACAAACTAGGATAGAAGGTTGATTAGTTTAGGTTGTTTTTTGTTTTTTTTGTACTGATGTATTGCTTCCCATTTGGACAATTTGAGAAAAAAAAAAAACTGACAAAGATCCAAAACGCAATCACACAGACGGATTTAAGCCTTCACATCATAAGCAGGAACATCACTATGACAACAGAGGTTCAACACACAGCGGAGATGGGGCAGATGGTTTCAAAGCCAGGTACATCGTTTTAGGATCATTACATTTTGGTTGCCAAAATAAAATGTTTAAAATGCAAAAACATGTGTAGCATATAACAATAGGTGTCGCCTTTATGAGATGACAATGAGCAACAAATCAACGGTGGAATGGATGCATGACACGCAACACTGGCTGTTCAAAAGCTACTTTAATGGACACAACGGTGGAAACGCTTCCTTCCTGCGTCAATTTGCAAAAGGTTTAGGCTAAATTACGAAAAAATATATATTGATAGCCATCAGGGAATCATTTAATTTGTCTCCTTAAGGGTATGAAACTCAATTATGCAATGAGGCAAACAGACACAGGCATAAAAAAAAAACTTAAGGTATGGCAATGAAGATTAGCATAATTCTTTCATATGGGTATTTTTTTTATAAACACAAACTGTATCATCAAAGATACAAAGAGCACTGTTCTCTTCAGGTCATCACACGGAAATGCATTGAGGTCGATCTAGAATATGGATCACTTTGAATTAGTGTCACATTTAATTTTGATCCATTAACAACTCATAAAAAAAACAAGTTGGCGAGCCTGATTTGGCCCCTGAGGCTCGAATATAACAATATGTATTTCCCACTATCACAACACCCTCCACGTTACATAAAGCTTGTTAAATATTACCAATGTGATGAGGTACATTGTTGGGGGAGGCAAACGAACCAAAGGTCAACAGGTTCAACTTCTTACTAGTTATACATGCCTGTATAGCTAAATGGCTTCATCTTAAAACACACACAGGCTCCACAGTCGACCGCTTGCATTGATAAGCGAGACCACCCTTAAAATTAGTCACTCCAAATAAATATCGATAGCGGCGAGCTACCAAGTACTCTTACAGAAAACATTTCAGAGTAACGACTCACCCGCCACAGTTGGCGAATTTCCAATGCACGCCTCTCCGCTCTGCTAGAAGGGGAGAACCTGCACCTCCCCCATGGACTATCATAAATAAATAGTGCTATAGAAATATTTGGACAGCTCGATGCAGAGCTTTACAGCAGTGGATGAAGGCCATCGCGGGCTTTCTCAAGGACCTCCATGCGCTACTTACAAGCTGAAACATCCTTGTGAACGGAAAGTCCTTGAAAATGTATCGTAGATTTGTTCTTGTTTCTTCTTCGCCCTTGCTTTCAGAGCTCACAGTGAGCTTTCAATGGCTTACCTAAAATCAATTACAAGCGAAATGAAAACTGATTGCAAGGCCATCAGTTGAACGGGTAATGATTTCCTCACTACGGCAGGAATTCAAGTTGAATTTAAAGGAAGCACGTGACAACAGCCTTGATCCTCAGTATAGCTCTAATGACGCAGTTCAAATACTGCTAATGAAATGCCAACTAAAACTCCTTAAAATGTCCTCTCGGAATTTGAAGCGTATAGAGACCATAGTTAATGGTCCTCATTTTGGAAACCACTTAAGACACAAACATTTTTAGAGATCAATAAACAGTAAAGCTAAAGTGGCCCGAAACTGGCTATTAGGACATAATCAAGTTCCATTGTTGCACTAATAGGTGGCACTAAAGTCATCCATCTAATGACTGTAATTAAAGGTCACAGCAAATACTCGCTTCTAGTTGATGTCAACAGCCTGGTTATGCAAGGCTTTTCTGGGATTTTGAGAATGACGACAGGATCAAAGCTCGAGTTCAAGTTTTGAAATGTAAATTTCAGAGGAGGGAAAATATTCAAATTCCCTTTCACCTGGTGCCCTTAGCAGTCTAACATATCAAGCTTGTGCATAAAAATGATTAGAAGTGTCCAAAAGAAGACGCCAATAGCACACTTTAACACGAGTGTTTCGCAAGGAAGCTAAGAAAGAGCGGAAACATGAACACAATTCAGCGAAAAATAAAATACAAGATTCCATTTTTTCCAAGTCAAGACCGGGGGGCTAAAACGGTCCGCCAAGTACTTGGATGTGGCCAATATAACACCTAAAGGTGGTAACGTTAAATAGAACAAAAAACACTAACATTGATTTAAGCGCCATCAGTGTGATGATCAGTGATAGAAGTAAGACTTAAATAATGTCAGGAAAGAATCCCTAAATTTCTTCTGAAAAAAATAAAATTAAATCAATGCAAATTGCAGGAAATGTGACTAATTTTGCTCCAAAATGAAAAAACGAAAATACTTCTCATTTCTTGTCAAAGTGCCAGTTAGATTACCCAATAAACAAAAATGTGTTCTTGGACTGTGTTTAATATTTCGCCCCGGTGTACCAGACCAATGGTACAACAGATGTTTCGCAGTACAAAGTGCTAATATTTACTCACTTGGCCCCACACCTACGTTAGTTGGATTGATTCAAAAGGGAAATAAAAGCATAAAAATAAGTCTGCCTATTAAGGCAATAAGCAATATGTATTCAAGACTCATTTCAGTACACATTTCACCTAATCGCCATGTTATGTGTGTCATAGACAATACTCCTCGACAATGTTTATTTTTCTGGATATTTTCCAAATAAATTACGAGAGTAATAACCTCTGCTTCCTAGAAAACAGCCCAGGCCATCGTGGGCACCAGTGAGTAAGCTCTGTGTGGGCTTTAAATAAGTATATGAAGCTACTGCAGTCCAAATAAAATGTATTTATGGGACTGATTTGGCTCCCTGGCCTTCTGTTTGAGACATGTGTTCTAAAGTAAAAGTAGCCATTAGTTCTGTCAATCCAATTTTGGGGCTCATGGACTTCAATCGCCACTGATCCTGTTGTAGCACACAAAAGCATACATTGAGTATGAAGAACAACAGATGTGTGAATTAATTCAATGCATTAGCCTAGATTTCGTTATATTGATGCAATTATATAAGTGGATCAATTTGGAACAATAGTGGGAGAGGAAACCGAATATATGTTGTATAATAATGGAGACATGGTTTCTTTAAAGCTTGGGAGAGAATGGCTTTTATTTTGAATGACCCTGAGAGAAAACAGTTCACATATAAACTCACAATGGAGGTAGCCATGAAACAATTGGTGTGAGAAGTCAAATGAGAGTGGTGTTTTAACAGCTGTATTTGTGCTTCACTTGTTAAAACATTATGTGTTGAAAACACAACAGAAACCTCAGTGTTTTTAGAATCAAAGAGAATAATGTATAGTACAGTTGAATGTACTCCCCTCCCCCACTCATGTGCTTCCCCAAGTCTGCATGGCAATATAAATATGCATTATATTGCTTCACCCGAGACAAAAAGTCCCAATAAAGTGGCCTTAAGTGGAACATTTAAGATGTACGACCATTATTGAGAATAAATAAAGTGTTAATTATGCACTATAGCCCACCTTTAACCTCCAAAACTTGTCTCATATTGAATTAAACTCCAGGCAAAGTCCTGAAGACATTGGAACGCTGGAGAGGACACACGTGTGGAGTCACCGAGACCGAAGCCGGCAACACTAACGACGCGTTTCCGCGTCTTGAGAATGACAAAAAATAAGCCAGAATAAAACCCTCTAAAGTGTTCTTACCTTTGCCTGCGAGAGCGAAGTGTCCGCCGCCACCTTCTTCCTTTTTTTTCCAACTTCAGTGCGAACACTTTCCTCCCATGTTCCGCCGTTTTCCAAGTTCCGAGCGCCGCGCGGCTGTTCGCTGACGGGAGCACCGGCGCACCACACGACGGGGACCCGAGTTGGGAGTCGCTGCTCGCGGGAGTTTTTGTTTTTTTTTCACCGCGAACCGAGGAGTGACGGCGGCGGGAGGAGGCTCGCAAGAATGGGGGAGAGAGAGAGAGAAAGCTGGGGGCGGCGGATGCTGACTGACCTTAAACCTGGATGTTAAAGACACCAGTTTAAACTCGTGTATTTACGGACGCTCCTCGCCAGGCTGCCCTGCTAGCTCACCCGTTAGCATGTTGTCAAAAAGCATTAAAAAACAAAAAATCGGTCGTGGGTGCGAAACTCTGACGTTTGATGACAACAATATGATCAGTTTTGTGGAGTTTTAAAGGCGACAGTGTGGAGATGACTGTCTGAGCTCGTCCCCTCCCCCACTGCCGCTCTCTTTTTCGCCTGCCTGGTCAACCGCGGCTGATGAATTCTCCTTGCGCCTTGCTCAGTCATTCACATTTGGAGAGTAAACAAGTTGACATCATTACGGCCGTGACACAGTCCTCTCGTTACCGTAAGTGTTGCACTACGCGCGCACGGATGATTCGTCCCTGACATGGCTGTTTACAAAGACAAAAGAATGTGTTCCTCCGTGAGATCTCGTTTCTCCTGCGGTTATCTACCGCAGTGTCTTCCCAGCTACTTGCTACCACCAAACACATTGGAATAAACAGTAACACGTTTCCTATAAACAAAGAAACTACATCAGTTTTTCAGTGTTTTATTATTTTATTTGTAAATGCCAGTTTATATTCTGTATATTCTGCAGGTCATGACATGGACATGCATTGAGGTCGAACTAGTATATGGATCAGTTAAAATTATATATGATATTCTTCGGCTCGGGGGCCATACGTGGCCCTTTTACTGTATTTATGTGGCCCCCATTAGGTCAGAGGAAATCTCATCAGAGCGATCATGTAGAAAATACATATATTTTGAATTTGTTTCTTTTATTACTTGTTCAACTCTTAATATAAAATGTTTTTTATTTAAGGCCTTTTTTTCATGTGTGTGTAGTTATGAGAAAAGGTTTATTTTTAAAAATATAATACAATAAAAGTATTTGGCCATGTTTTGCTTGATTTTATAAGAGGTTTATTCTACCTTTATCCCCCTAATCCCCATTATAGTTAGGTGTTCGGTGATCAACATAGTAATCCATAAACCACCCAAATGTAACCTCAGGTTTCTTGTTCAATTATTGACACATCCATTAGATTACAGTATGTACATGTTTTTGAGATTTCTTTCATTATTTCATTTATGCTGTATGTCTTGATACATGCATATTTGACCATAAAATAACTTGACTTGATTACAAGGCAGATAAATGATCACAAAACCTCCATCACCCCCCCCCCCCCCCCCCCCCAATACTTCACTACTTTATCCTCCATCTGCAGACCAGAAAGAATGGCATTCATGTGAGGAATATTTTTCCACAAACAAAACTCACTCGTAGCAACCAGAACAATTGAGGGACTTAAGATTATAAGTCATTCCAGGAACTGCAGCATGACTAACGCACCAAATGGCAGGAACACAATTATTTTGGAAAGGTTTTAAATGAGCTGTTCCCTGAAAATGTCCTGCAGTTATAGAAGTATAGACCAATTTTCAAAAATATCACTTTTTTTCCAGCAAAGGTAGAACACTTTTTGACCAAATATACAATTTGGAAATTAAATAAAATGTAAGCAATTAGCTCATTGTGAGCACATGGTTTGCGTTACTATTGTTTCCTGTTTTTTGGTAACCCACCGATGGTTAAATGTATGTATTCTTGCTCATTTCATTCATCCAACAAATGACTTGTTTTATTTGTATCGAGGGTTTGACTCGAACCCGGGGTTTGCACAACACCAGTTAACTTGACCTACTTACAGCACATCAGAAGGCTTGTTGTAAAATTGGATAAAGCGTTTCGTCACACACCTTGTGGTTTCTCATTTCCTTCCAACAAATTTCGGGCCCCTGCTCCTGCACGTCTATTGCGTGTCCTATGGTAGCAGCACTTCCTGCCATGGAGATTCGGGCTGACCCCTTAACAAAGAACAGGTTCAATGTGCCTCCCTTCCCCCCACGCCGGGGAAGCTGATGAGGGTCACATGACCTCTCTAGACAGCACTGAGCGGCGATGGTAATATGCCGGCGTGGGGGAAGGGCGACTCGACTCGTATATGGCGTCGGGTGGATATCGGGGCCCGGAAAAAGCGCGGGTAGTCGAGGACCAAACCCTCGTCCAACCTGTGCCTCTTTGTACGGCGGCGTCCGTCGCTTCAACTCCCATAAGCCCCGCTGCTTTATTTAAAGTGTAATGAGAGCACAGGGGGGGCCTGAGAGACGAGGCTTCGCTTGTGTAGAAAATCCAAGCATGTGAGAGGAAGAGCGAGCTTTGTGTGCTCGCCATGCAACGCTTCCCCTCCCCCTCTGCAGCCATGCAACACTGGCGAGACATGTGGAACGGTCTGAGGTGGTTATGTCATAGCCTACAGACACAGTGAGCAGACAAAGCCCAGCTTCTGCCGCTCGCAGGAAACTAGTCGTCTAGTTGGATCCCATCGCGCGAGTCTGGAACACGACAGACCGCAATCCTAAAGCAAGTTAGCAGTTGTAACTGCCGTTTAACCGCAAATGTCTCCGAGGGCGAAGCTTAAGAATATTCCTGCTCCGATGGTGCTGTCGAGACCACTGCGATTCCTGGTTAATAGAAGTAGAAACGTACTCTCAGCTTTGAGCTTTTAGTCCGTAAACTTAAAACGTAGCACACATGCTAGCCCTGTACATGCTGTAATCTTATCGCAAAGATAAAGAAGGTTGTGCGTGTAAACTCAGCGACTATAAGGTAGCGAGACAAAATTCAAACTATGTTCGGGTTGTCGGTACGCAACGACTTTTCAGGTGAAAAAGGTGACATTTTTTGAAAATGACTCAGTTCAGTGACTGAAATGTAGAAATTGAAAGTGATATTCAACACCAGATTATTGTTGATAGCTAATCATACAGTGTCATTTAATAATCCAAACAAACTAGATTGGATTTTAGAGACAGAAAGGTTTGTCAAGTCCAAATACAAAATTCAATAAATTCAAAATTTTAATTTCTATGATATTAAAACAGTACCCAATTGTAACCATTTCAAATACTTATTTCTTATTTAACATAATGTTTTGACGTTTTTTTTTTAGATTTTTATTCTTTCAAATGTATATATAGTTATTTATATATGTATGTATATATATAGATATATATATATGTTTATTTTTACAGTGCACTTTTGTTGGGGGTACAAAGTAAGAATTTCATGGTAGGTAGTACCTATGACAATAAACGTTTTGAATCTTTGAATCTTGAATGATGAGAAAATGTTTCACATGTATGTCAATGTCAATAAATACTTAGCTATGGTGGCAGAATCCTCAAGAGAACCAGAGCCACTGATTAAATGATTGAAAAAAGATCAAGATGGATGGATGAACAGTTGGGTAGATAGATAGATTGATGGATAGATAGATTAATTCATAATGTACACATAGTCAGACGTGTACTAATAACATCTAAAAATTCACAATTAACCAGTTGTGCCAAAACAAACGGCGAAGGAAAAGCAATGAAACCCAGCAGCCGAGGAGGAGCTCAGTGTTGCTCCTCTGCTGAGCTCAGGGAGCAACATTCCTTCCTCTGCTATAATCGAATTCCTGACCGACAGTGGAGGGGGAGGGGAAGGCGGGAAAACGCCGGCAGATGTCAGAGACTCAAGGGTCGAGGACGGGGGTCAAGGGTCGGCGACCTGCCCGTCCACTCCCCCCCCCCTCCGAGAGTTCCACGTCACTTCTTCACGACGTGTTCATCTTCCAGTGTCGTCTTCACTCTGGCGTGAAGCTTCCGAGGAGCGGAGAAGTCTTTCCACATGTTGTCACCAGAACCACACGCCAGCCCGGGCTTTCAAGAACACTCCGTTAAATCCCGGTCATTATCGCGCCGACCGTCACCATCTATTTCTCAACATGTCGACACTTTCTCAAATATGGAAGTGAGAGTAACAGACGCAGCGAGTTTGATCATCATTTCTGGGCAGTTCATGACTCAAATGCTGTTTCCATGGGAACCTGAAACTAAATCAGTTTGTCCTATTTCTTTTTTTCCCGTGGACCCAGAAGATGTGCAAATCAAACACACACTTTGGTCAATTTAATATGGTTCCTGTTTGATTTGCGTGACTCTCCTCTTGGCACTCCGGTTTCCTCCCATAAAACCATAGATGACAAGGTTAATCGAGTATTGGCTTTATGTCTTTATGTGTTGGACCTGAGACCTGTAAACATGAGAGATAATCAATGACTTAAACTTAATTAAATGTATTTACAAAAAATGAAAAACACATGCTAGATATAATAAATGCAATATGCTAGTTATTTTTCACAATAATAATATTAGAAGTAAAAATAATAAATAAATAATTGTCTTTGTGGGTCAGTCACAATTTCCAACACAATATATACATTTTCTCATGCATATTTTCACACGACTTAAATTGGATTTTATGTTTTATTAATCAGGTTTTCATTCAAACATTTCTAAAAGATTCTGAATAGCAGATTGTTTTCGACCGAGCACTTTAATTCCATATTAGTTTATTAATAAGATGTATGTTTATGTTTAAAGTTATGATTAGTTATTCACATTTGTGTATTTTTTTCCTATCCAGTATTTTGACACATTATTATTATTGTTTTCGTTTAATATTGTTTTTGTTATTAACGTCAATTACATTTTAGATTTTCTCAGCTGCCAAATATGTCTATGCATAAAGAAAAAAATATGATTTGTGATTTAATACCACACCTCTACATTAAAATATGTTATTATTTTGTATTTTATATTTCAGTGAATGTACCAATTAAAGTTATTTACATGCATTGTCTGATTTAGAGGATATATATGTATCTATATATATCTATATATCTATATATGTGTGTATCTATAGAGGTATATATATATTATATATGTTAAGAGAAAATAATGTCATGTTACCTATTTATACCTTTATTTAATAGACGTTAGTCTCCTCATTGTGTTGTGTAATTCTCTGCTCGCTGTCTGAACAGCATTTCTAACTGTATGATTTATGGCCGGGGGGAGGTGTGTGAGGGTGCGGGTGAGGGTGGGGGGTGCTGGTGGGGGATGGGCCTGTCTGCAGTGAAGCCTCATTTCAGCCTCATGCTTTGTCATGGCAACATAATGCTGTGTAATGGGCCTGCGGGCCGCCAGACACACACACACACTCACACACACACACACACACACCCGCCGTCCTCCATCACTCTCTCCGTCCACAGCCGTCACTCCAGCTCGGAGCTGAGCTCACCGAGAGGGGGCGCGCATGTGGCCCAGTTGTGTAACGACACATGTTGGATGGTTTCAACATTTCAAATGAGAGACTTGATCGTGTTACATCATTATAAACAGAGAGGTGCTGTTGTCGATGTCAGTCCTTCCTCAGGAATTGACTTGAATTCGGGACAGATGATATGGGACCCCCTCCACCCCAGCAAAGAAGCAGTCACGTGGTCGCGTTATAAACTTGACGGTTAATAGTCAATAGTTTGTAAGAGACAGATGAAGATGTCTGCAGGTTTGAAGGCAATGCTGCTACCTGGTGTTGTAACTCTGAACTGCAGTTTGTTAAACAAAATCCAGGCATTGTAACAGAACAAATGTTGACTATAAAAACATATTGTGGAGGTGAAGTTATGGACACAGTATATCATGTGCCTGATATAAAATGTACTTTCATTCCATTAATTCAATAAATGACGTCTAGTTTTTAATTAAATAATTCAAAATTTCCCTATCCACATCCTCCCGGAGAACTCTTGATGGGATTTGATATATTTCATCTTATAGCTGGATGTTTAATTCAAAATCTGAAAACAAACGAATACAATGACATCTATTTGACACTTAAATGTCCTATTTATGATCATTAAAACCCCCCAAAGTACTAAAATACAAGTATTTGATTGTGAGTGATGCACAATAATGAAATAATTTTAAAGATTTTTTAACAAATTAAAAACAAAAATAGACTTAAGAATGTTTGTTACAAATAAAATATTGTTCATATTTACATAAATAGTCTACTCTTTTAGATCTATTTATCATTGAAATACAAAAAAGGCAAACAAAATTATTCATTGTTTTTAGAGTCCACTAGAGGGCGGTCTCTGCACTACTTTCCTTTGTTTTGAACAACTGTTCTAATGAAACCTCATATATTTCAACTTAGGCGCCACCTACTGACCTCTAAACTACATGACACTGCTTCATGAAGCTTCATCATCCCATCACTAGTGTGCAAGATGTATTTGGCCCTCGTGCCTTGAAACACGGTCCAAGACTAACAGCCGAAGTCTTAACAGTCAAGAGCATTGCTTATCTTTAACGTCTCCATCGCTGCTTCCCTTCCAGGCGTCGTTGGCCCGTGTGTCCAAACATTCTCTCCGTAGAATTTATTGTAATCCCAGCTATTCAATAAAAACGACATTGTTCTGGGAAAAATATTTCAAGCGTCTATTTTAAGAGGAATTTCCCACCAGTCTCATAAAAAAGACAAATATTTTTACGGGGGAATTCTTGCGCACACACCAAGTGCAGAAGAAATCAGGGAAAAGTTGATCGTAAACACTCGTCACACTTTATTTTACTGCTTGTTGACGAGAATAATGTTGACTTTACCAATCGGCTATGTCACCCCCTCGTTTACAGGTTTATTTTGTGAGTAAACTTGACTGAAACTAGGGGCGACGGTGACAAGAGTCACAGGAGAAAATATGATATTTTTGAAAAAAACAAAACAAGTAATAATCAATACAAAAGAGATGAAATTAACCAGGACCACATGCCTCTTGGACCAGGGGTTGAGAACAACTGTCTCAGAGGATATAGAACTACCGTGAGAACAGAAATCTTCAAGACTAGTTTCAGACTCGTGGACCTAACACGTGAAGGTGTCGACAGTCCCAGAGGAAAAGGTATCGTGAATCCTGAGACTGAATTGATTCGGAAAAAACTCTTTTATCTGCAGGTTCTGCTCACCATCACACGTCCCCGTGGCAGCTATTCTGATTTCTAAAGGAATTATTAACGCTCTCCGAACGCAGATGATAAACTTGCTCCAGTTCTTTCACACGTGATGAAAGCACCACAGACATGCATCACCTCAAACATGATCATTGGTTGATCAAATATGGCCTGTTCTCCGCTAGACGTGTGACGAAAGCTGTCCAATCTCGAGCGCACTGTAGATCTTATCTCCGCCATGATGTCACCGACCCCTCAGATATGGAGGCCTCATGATTTTAATTTAAAGTTGGCTGCTCTTCTCTTCAAGCCCGGAGCGTTTTTTTTTTTTTGGTGGGTGATTTATTTTGGAGCGATGGCGGGAGCAGATTTAACAGCGATAATGTCTGGAGGGTGGAAACACTGGAAGGGAGACGTGCCGCTTATACATGAGCTGTCGTGTTATTAATGGCTGGTGTCAGCGGATCAAACACTGTGAGCGACGGAGCCATTATTTTTCTTTCTGGTTACTGACGTTGGAGAGTTTGTTGGTCGAGTTTCGTGTTTGGAACCGAGTCAAGTCAGTCATTTTCACCTCAGATGTTGTCGGGTTCAGAACTACAGAAGGAGATTAGCACAGGGTAGATTATATGGCTCTTTGGGTTTCCTCCGACAACTCTAATTTCCTCCCATGAACCAACCTGTGCAATACGAGCTGCTGTTGGCAGCGCTTTCTTTTCCACTTCGCCCTCGTTGCCAGCAAAGATATCTGGAGAAGATAGAACGCTTTAGATCCGTCCATCTTGTGCTCACAAACGGGCGCTTGGATGGTCACAGGTTAGGCCGGGTCTGCCCTCTACTGGACAGGATGGTACTACACTCTACATCTATGCTCCAAACGTGAGGAACGCGACTGATTTACAACTTTATTGAATATTGTTTTGATTGTTTAAGCGCTTTGTGACCCTGGTCTGGAAAAGCGCTATACAAATAAAAATTACTTACTTACTTACAACAAGAAAAGTTTTTCTTCCTTTCATGTTACATAGAAGTACAATTCTGACTCCGGCCATTGTGACTCTCCACTCACTTTAGACCCTGTCACACACAACATGGACAGCGTACACTTTCTGGTCTGGTCATATGGAAGGAATGCTGCATGTCCATATAAAAAGAAGAAGGAAAAACTCAAAGAAATCAGTAACGGTGACTTTAAACATAAAAAGACATCATGATTAATCTCAAATTAATGTTTCGTTGGACAGAGAATAGGTTCCAAGTGGGGCCTTTGGCTATCTGTAAGTTTTAAATGAATTGATTCATTAAATCTATTTGTCATTTACTAAATTAGCACATTGATGATGTACAAAATATACATTATTAACCTGTTATTTTTAATTTAAATTCATTGAAAAGCTATGCAACTATAAAACAAACACAGTGGATTCAAAATAATGATTTTATTTCACTATATCTAAGTTTAATAAGTTTAATGTACATACCTAGACATCTGCATTGTATTTTACTGTAAAATATTATTTATTAAAAGTCCTGGTTAAAGTCAGCATGGGTACTGGATGTGAAGAGATGGATGAACATGCAATAAAGAGGTTGATTCTGTTATGTTTTATCATTAGTTGGTAGTAGATCGAGATGTACTAGTTTTAATTTGACCATGTTTAGGAGATCAATGTATCATGAATTGATTGCTTTTGCATTGTTGCTCAGGGGTCGATCAGGGGCTCATGGGGCCACATTTGATACAGAGACTGTTGTGAGGGGCCAACAGGCCAAAATATAAGGAGGTAAAGTACAAAACCAAGATAAATATGGAATTTTTGTATATATTATATCTTTTTAAACCTTATAAAAGCACTTTTTATTCCAAATATATATATATATTCCCTTAATCTTTTTGAGGAGCAATATATACTCACGAAAATTCCAAAAGTTCTAAAACAAAAACCTTACAGTAATATTTAAAGACTAGTAATGTTAATACAAATTAAAACAAGGTACAATTAGTAGTTTCTACGTGATTTTTGAACCCATTACCACATAAATAAAGACAAAGGGCTGCATGTGGCCCCCTGGCCACACTGCCAATGTCTAGTGTAGATCATGTACTGACAGAAATGACAAATCATCCTCATTCTTTAGACTTTTTTCAGCCAGAAACCAAACACATATTCAGTCACAAGCAATAACAAAAAGTGTCGCTCGATTCATCTCCTTAGCCAAAGCAAGTAGAACATCCTTTCTAGATCACCTACTTCAACATCAAAACTTCCCAGAGGTGGATTTAGCTGTGTTTGCCTTGAACACACACACCTGAGAGGCTCCTCGTCAAACCTGTGAACTCCAAGCTCCTCGTCGAGGTTCAAGAGACGCTCCAGCGTTTGATCGCCTCGGAGCGCGGTGACGGAAAGCTGATGCCGCCGTGTATTCATCAAGAAGACTATCATGTGACAAAGTCCCACACTTGACGAACATCAGTGAGGCCACAAGACAACTCACTCACACGGAGTACAAGGAACTATGAATTTAGACGCTTGACATATTGAAACAGAAGTTTTTGATTCTTGGAGGCTAATTTTAGCGGGGTTTGGTTTTAGAACATGTAGCGGCTGCTACTTCACCTCCACTCAAAATGTTTTTATTAAAATGCAAATCTCTTCTCTATATATTTACTCAAGCTCTACTTTCTTGACAAAAAATAGGAGCTAGCAACAATGCACTCTAGTGGTGGGAGGCCGCTACTGCGTGTCTTGTGTGTTTTAATTTTTATTTAAGTTCCTCTTTTTTATTGATATATTTTTGTTAATGGTAGACATAATGCATTTCTCTTTTTACATAAACATACTTGGTGTTTTTTCATAAATAAGTATTTGGTTTTGAATGTGTGAATTGAGTTCTAATACAAATTACTTCCAATTTGACATTTTAAGTTATGTGTACATTATCACATTGTTGCATTTCATGTGTATATCTTTTGTAAAAATTGAACTTTTGTGTAATATGAATGTAGTTTTCGCCTTTTTTACATGTATTTGTGGGTATCCATTATGTTCCTTTTAAGTTATGTATATTTATTTATTCTTAAATGACAAGTGCATTTCATATGTGTGTTTAATCTAATTTATTTATCCATTTAATTTACCATGTAGCACATTCGTTTATCTGACAAAATAATGGTATATTTGTGTTTTTATATAAGTATGTGGGTGTTAAGAAAGTATTTTGTACATGTGCAGTATGAGTGGTTTTAGTTTCAACAGTTATTTAAACCCTTCTGACCTCTCTCTGATAACATTTTTCCCAACACATCTTATCATTTTATGTATCTTTAGATTTATTGAAGGTACATCCAGTTTTTCCAGTATATGCCGATCAACCACCTGGTCTTTAAGAGTCCAAAATCTATTTTCATGGATTTCCTGGGGAAAGTCATTTTGGTAGATCTCCAGTATGAAGATTTTCATCTCCCCCAGTATCTTGACAATCATAGAAAGAACCTTCCTCACATTTAATACAGGTGTCTTGGATGTTAGTAACAATTTAAATTTACAATAATTAACTTTAACACTGATTGTTTGGTTAAAAACTGTTTCAATTCAGCTGAATTTTTCTGTTAGTGGATGATCTCAGTAACGTCTCATGTTTCTTCCAGGTACGGATCATTTTAGATAAAAGATTCAACCACATCTCTTTTAGAGAAAGAACTTCAGTGATAGATTCATGTTGTCAAGAAGCTTTGTAAGACCCTCCTGTGCAGCCTAAAAATAAACTTTTACATCCTCGAATGATTTACTGTCACTGGCTTATCTGGGCTGTTATTTTTAGACGACATACTGTCGAGCAAGTTAACACATATAAAACATGTTTGTTCAGTCACCGGTCGAGCTTTTCCCTGGTTCTCGACTCCAACGCGTCCCACAGGCTGCAGGAGACCTCAGGACCGCACACAGACCTTCGCCATAAAAGTCCTCACCACACGCGGCTGTAATAAGCCAACAAATTAAGCCATTACAGTGTTTTTAAGGTACACAGACATCCGTGTTTAAACCTTTTAAGAGTGGCAGGGGAGCTCTCCACCGAGTTCCATGAGTGTCTGAGACCACCAGGGAAACGACAGGATTCCTCTCCCGGCTCCTTCCCGAGACTTTTTTTATGAATGGTTTTCATGGATTTATCGCGACTCAGCCGCTACGCAGCGATGCCACCGGAGAGTCAGGGGTCAAAGTGTTTAGCTGCATTAATGACTCACAGCGAGCTGCAGCCAGATCTAATGAAGGAGTCTGCTTTACTCCCGCTCTGTGTACAATTTAAAAGCAACACCTATAAAAGTTGATGAGGCTGCTGCTGTAATGGGGTTCAGGGAAGTTCTCCAGGAACTGGGATTGTCTTGTAAACACTTTAGGGAACTTTCTAAATAAACACTTTCGGATTTCCAGTGTTTCCTATATGTCATCTTCTCTCCATGCCTCCGGCGAGGAACCGCTGCCAGAAGTCCTTCTTGAGGAATTTACTCGAGATTGTTTTAATAGTTTTCCATGTAGGATTGTTTTTCCAGCTACTGTTAAAGAGAGCGGAGGGCTTCCCTGGATGTTGGCAGGCTCCTCCGAGGACATATGTGCCGGCACGCTGCCGCGGCTGGGTATTACTGGGGAGTATGGGATGGAAACGATATTAAACCAGCAGGTGTGTGTGTGGACACTTCCTCTCATCTAATAGGAACAAAGTTGTGGATAATGAGTTAAATCGTTGGTCTATGACGATAATCGTAAGCTGCTCTTTTAGAAAAGATACAGTGACACCTACTGGTGTGTTTCAGTTCATTCAGGAGTCTTCAAGGAACTTTATAGCAGAGCTCCTCAACAGGGGGTTCTGTTTCAGGTTTTTTCATTTGGCCCAGCAAATGATATAAATCACAATTGCCAAACTCAAGGCTCAGGGGCCAAATCCCGCCATCTGTGTTATTTCATGTGGTCCTCGTGAGCTTTATTACAGCATTAACTTCAAATAAAATTGAATCTATAAATACTTAACCACATCACAATATTACGTCCCTCAAAGATTATATTGTTAATAACTTCACACCAAATGTGATTTGGTTGTTGGTTCCTGGCGACAAAGCAACTTTCTGTCATCTCAGAAATTAATTTAAACAGAAACTCAATCTTTTGGGGGAGTCAGAAGTCGTGGTAAGGCAAAATGGTGGAAGAATCTAAGCCTAATCTTAAAGGAGGTAAAAACACAAATGAATTAATTTAACTTGTTAACTTAAAATAGGAGCTATCAGTGAAGATAGGAGATGACACATAAACATTTTCATGTTCAGAAAATTGGTTGAACTTTGGCAAAAGAGAGGGACACAGGAAATGAAGTGATGGCTGACAGGATGTGCTTATAATAAGAAAAAAGAAAACTTAATAATAAACAATACCAAGTTGTGAATAAAGTTTCTGAACTAACATTTGTGAAATCACCGTAACGGTTGTATTTTCTTTGTTTTTCTGTGTATTTCTTATGTGTCAAGAAAAGATTTCAAACATTTGTTATTCAATGAAGCCCTGTCTTTCATTTGGCTCCCCAGAACCTTCACAGTAAATTGTTTATGGCCTTTAAGACAATGATTTTTTTTTCAACACGCTCTAATTTAGACACTTCAAATAAAGATCCAGTAAGTGCTGAAATTTCACTCAATGATGATGCAAGTTTGTTTACCCTCAGGATCTAAACCCTCCAGCAGTTCAGCTTCTGTATGCTGTGTTGCAGGTGTTAACATCAGCTAGAAGTCCACGAAGCTTGTATTTACAAACCATTATTATTTTTAAATATTTTAATCATTTAAAATCTGGTTCACTATCATCAAGTCTGGTCTCTGCTGAGCAACATCAGTATGTGCAGGTCCACACATTGCAAGCCAGACCAGCCCACACAGCCTTGAAAGTCCCAGTCTGTAGTCTGACACCACCGCTGGTCAGGGCCACTGAGTACGTTAGAGTGAGAGGTTTCCAAAAATATAAAAATGTTTCAAAATGTATCTAATATGATCAAAACAGTGTTGATGAAATAAAAAATCAAGTTTGACTTAAAAATTATAATTTTATTGGAAAATAGAATTATTATTTTTTGTCATTTTCACAACAAAATCGACAATTAAGACAAGAAAGACCAACATTGAATTACCAGTGAACACATGCTTTCTTTTTAAAGAAAAAATTAATCATATAAAAATAATAATCGTTATTAAAATGATTCTCTTCTATTCTAAACATAATAATTTTGTTTTTTCTATTGCTTGTTGTGTATCTTATTTCATTCTTTTATTATGTACTGACACCACAAAAAAAAAATCCTACGTTGTGTTTACAAACACAAACTGGAAATAAATATTTCTAATTGTGGTTTCAAACATTTTCAGATACTATTATGTAATATTATTATTATTATTATTTTAAGTAGCTAATGGATTTGAGATCGTTGGTGTTTGGAAACTTCGGTTAGACTATACATTTTTCAAGAGATTTGGGCAGAAAAGGCTTAAATCTCATGTACGTTTTCCACCTGTGAGTGAGTGTCACTGCGCCAGTCTCTACCTGCTGACCACTCCCCTCGCCTGCCACTCACCTCCCGCTTGTCCAATCAGGGCGCTCTCTCCTCCCTGGCCCCGCCCCTCCGTATAATTGAACTTCTGTAGTTTCTCCGGCGCTCAGTGTCGTCCGAACCGTGCTGGGATTTACACACACAACATGTTCTCCAGGAGGCTGATGGCGTGCGCGGGCGTGTGCTTGTGGATTACGGCGCTGCTGAGCTCGGGAAGCGTGCGCGCGAGGAAGCAGGACGAGTCCTTCTCCACCGGCAGCGTTTACCGAGCGAGATGCGCCTCCAGATGCCTGAGTCTGCACATCACGCGCATCTCCGCCTTCTTCAAGCACTCGCAGGTACAACTTCTCCATCCGTGCGTCCTCCACTATCCTGCATGTGAGCTTCAGAGACCATCTGCTCTCAGAGGTCCAACCTGTTCCTCTCTCGTTAGGCGAGACCACTCATGGTGCTGAAGACATCTCAGCAGATCTGCTCATGTTTAAGTTGTGACTATGTAACTACACTTGTCGTCATGGAGGGAGAGAGAGCACTTGACACAAAGGTCTTCAGCTCCATCCCCCTGGAGCGTCTTCAGATCGACCCCAAATATCAATGGGATTTGAAGTGAAGTATCGGGTTTGATAGTGGCGCGATGAGATTGATGTTTGGTCTAATGTTACAGAAAGTCCAGCACATCATTCCCATGTCATGTTTGGAACCACTTTAACTGCGGGACATAAGTATATATCTGTGGAAAAACCACATGTTTTTTAAACATTTAAAAGCTGCATATTTAAAAAAAAAAAAAAATGGAGACCCCCATTTTGTTATACAAAAACATCTGCACTTTCCAGCCAACCTCATAAAAGATAAAGTAGTCTTCTTTCCTGCTCTCATAAATGCAGTTTCAAGAGATTCATGACCTCCGACAATAAGGTTTTCTCAGATCAGAATTGGAAACTTTTCATGGCTAACATTGGATTTTTTTGTAGTGGCAGTAATAATAAAATAAGATAAAAAACACAGAATTAGCAATAGAAAAACAGAACCAAGCATCAAGGCAGCCATTCTGTGGCGCCTATCGATCTGAAAATAATTCAAAAAGTTGTGCATGGATGTACATTTCTGAAAAATGTTTATGATGAGTGACAGTTGATGCTGTTCTGCATTTAGATTTATGTAGGTTTCTAACTGCTGCTGCTAACAAAAAGCAAGAAATGAAAGTGAAAAGTGACTTTCCTTAGACAAAGCATACGACCAAAGA
The DNA here is from genome assembly GCF_982586985.1 of Callionymus lyra. Classification (NCBI taxonomy): domain Eukaryota; kingdom Metazoa; phylum Chordata; class Actinopteri; order Syngnathiformes; family Callionymidae; genus Callionymus; species Callionymus lyra. Next base: position 24,403,213 of record NC_141829.1, read on the forward strand.
GTAGGAAAGATTCTGTACTTGACATTGTTTTAGGTTTCCTACATTGCTGGATTCGGGAATGCTGCCATGCTAATGGTACTGGTGCACTAGCTAAAATAGTTCTAAAGAGTCCCTTAATCACTTCTTGATCACAGTATTTACCTTTACAATGTCAATGTTTAAACAATGGATATAGTTTTTAAATGTTTTTTGACGCTGTGTTTCACAGAGGTATTTCACCATCAATGCCTGTCTAGTTCACAACACTTTATTTGTTAATTTATTTAAGTAAGGTACAGAGTGAACCATTTTAATGACCCTAAAGTTCAAAGATCTTCACAATCCTTGTGGTTCTCGTGGTATCGGGTTGATACTATAATTTACTACCAAGACATGTTAGGTCCGAGCACTGTATGCATGAGTGATGGTGCGGAGACCGAGGGTAGTCCTACCAAAACAAAAGTCTATTCAAGTGAATGTTAAAGGGGTTTAATCAGAAACTTTTCTCCGGCTGTTTAGTTCCTCAGCGCGCCCCCACTGTGCATGCCGGGGTGCAGTGTTTGTTGGAAATGAGCTGCAGGATCTGTGGTGTCAGAGGTTGTTTTTCACCCTCCACCGATCGCACTGTTCTCTCCCGGGCTCCGCGGAGATCTCCGATCCTTCATCTCCCTACTACCATTTGCATTTCCAAGACTTCCCTCTCTCAGCGCGTTAACTAATACTCCAGTGGCCCTGAGCGTTATCGAGCGAGTCAACCCGTGCACTGGATTCTGGGATTGCCACGGCAGCTTGTAGTCACCTCTCAGCAGCAATGCTAAATTAGCACTCTGCATGTCACCAAAAAAGAGTTCAATTACACCGAATGGAAACAGTTATTAAAGTGAAACTTGGCAAGCGAGCATGCAGGAGTGTGTTAAATCTGCCACTCGCCGACCAAAAAAGTCACATAACTTATGAAGTATCACTCTTAATGATCAACTAATAGTCTATATAATTAAGTGCAGGCCCCTGGAGTCGGGAGCTGGAGCCAGGTCGGGCCCCAGAGAGGGAGAAAAAAAAAAAAGAGTGAGAGGTGTTTGCTTAAAGAGAGGAGCATTTTTGTGGTCGGAGATAAGCGAGGTCTGAAAGCTGCCACGTCCAGGAATAGAAGGCAATTGTTGATAATCAGCAAGGACTGTCTAATGCTCGCGGAGCTGCTTTCATGTGAAATTGGGGGGTCTGGTCAGCTGCAACAACACATGGCTCCTGCCCCTTCGCCCTCGACCCCCCCCAGGCCCTGCCAATAAATGCCAGCACAACACCTCATGTGGAGAACCCACGTCGGCTAGTCTGTGTCAACTGTACCCAGATTTAAGTTAGAACTTTTCCGAATTTTAGGGGTAAAAATTAACGGTGGCACAAGTGTCGTAGGATATCCTCCCACTGGTTTTACTCTTACTCTTTGGAACGACATTACCTGCTTTTGAGGTGTAAAGCAGGTGATATAAAAAGGTTTTGTTAGGGAGATGCAGAAGACCAGGCCTAACTCCTAATTTTAATGTAAAGATCAAATATAATTCGTAGAAGTCAGTAGTAAAATCTAAGCAAAATTGTTCTCCACAAAAAAAACATAAATTTATCGGAAAGTATTATTATATAAATGATAATTCCCTTATTTTTAGAGGCATGTACAACCCTGCTGACTCATTTTTTTTTACTGTTGAATTCACCCTGGTTTAACAGCAGTTATTGCCATCAAAGAAGAAAAAATAACACAAATAAACTCCTTTGCACACATCTTCATAATACAGAAGCGAATCAAACTCGTTTGTATGGCTATCCCACTTCTGACACTACCTAAGAGTGGGGCATGACTGTTGCAATAGCTGCGATTTAATAAAAAGATAAAAACGAAACGCTGACAGTAGAGAAGATGGTGGTATGTTCCACTAAAAGTCACGATTGCAACGCGCCAACTAAAAAAGAACACGCTGGGTGGGCGTGAAGGAGAACTTCAGTTTTAGCAATGTTTTTTTTCTGGTTGTGGACGCCGTTGGAAGTGGTTTCGGCAGAACCAAAGGGAAGACACACATTACCGTCTTTGGTGCCAAAGAAAAACATATCTTGGACCTAATTTGGAGATGCGGTGTTGAGTAAGGCATCGTCCTGACGCTGCTTCGCTAACATAGCAACGACAACCACCATGAGTCAAGATTACCAGCTGACATCCCTGACAGTCGTGTTTGAACGTCCCTGCAAAATTATCCTGCAATCCACAGATGTACTTTATATTGCTGTACTAATCTGTGAGATTCCTGTAAAAGACTTTATTTTTCATACCTGGACTGATCCTTGAAGCCGATAGTCGGGATTTAAGGTCTTTAATTTGACTATTTTAATTGTTAAACAAAGATTATTTAAGGATCACTTCTACCATTTAATCAAAATATGGGTAACAGAGAAGAATTTTTCACATGTTGATTATATCAAATGTCTAGATTTATTCAGCCCCAGTACCGACCCCTGCCCCCTGCGGTGCTGACATCGGCACATGTGTCATGTTCAAATACACTTCTATCGTCTTGACGACATCATGAGGCTGAAACTGAATCACGTTTAATCACAGAAAACTTTACCCGAGACTTCGTCCGAAGAGCCCGAGTAAACAAATTCTCTGCGGTCTCACAGTCGAGGGGGGACTTGAAGGGTACACGCCGACGCTTCTCGCGAACCAAGGTCACCTTCCTGCTAAACGCCGGCGCTAAACGTGATAAGCTCTAATGTGGCGTCGCCACAACAGCGGAGCATGCTCAGTCAGCAGCACCTACAGGTGGATCTGCTTCCTCTGCCAGATCTTATTACAGCGCCGGGCCTGACAGGCTCGGAGCTGCTCTGCGATGATTGAGACCGCAGACCTCTTAATTCAACGCTGCATCCTTCAGGGGTCATTTAATACCCAACAGCAGAACCGACACTTTCCATTTAATTTGAAATTAAAAACCCGGTGTGTGTGTGAAGTGGTAACTTTTGGCTGCTTTTCATTAATATTTCATCTCAATATCTCGTAATCTATAAGGTCTGCTACTTATTTTGGCGGCGGTTAAAGAAACAATCTGTCATTGTGACATGTTTTACAGCTGTAGGTTTCTCCCTCTATGAGCCAAACAAGCGGGTGATGGTGTCTTTCCTCTCCGAAGTAGGACAAATCAGCATACTTGATTTAATTGTTGCAGCGGCGTGAAACAGAAACAGCCCCTGAGATCAACTGCAGGCTGTCAGGTTTACAGCAGCTGAAGATTTATAGTCCTAATAGAATTTCCAAATACACTTTTATTGACATTTTTCTCTTCATTTCGGGAACTTGTCACCCCGGCACAATGGACAGAGAGGGGAACACCCAACCGTAAATATCAGCCCCGGACACTCTAAAATATTAAGAGTGCACTGGGAGCCCTGTGCAATAACGTGCTCCGAAAACATCGGCCTTGTAGTGGATTATTTATGTGGAGACCCGTGAAGCCAAAAACAAGGTGTGTCCACGCCGTCTTGTTATTACACTCGCGGCAATAAAAAACATTTTAAACTCGCTCGTTCATCTCTATACGTGTCGGGCAGTAAAGCCCGGAGCATCTCGCCGGGAGATTTGTGTTTCTGGGGAAGAAAAAACATCGCAGCAGTTTTTCCGCGTCTCGTTTTTTTGTGCCTTTGAAACGAAAGAGTTGGAATCAGAGCTCAGCCAGCGCTCGTCTCATGTGTGGACTTTTTCATTAGCGAGGACAGCGCATGAATAGGGGTCTCTGTAGCGCGACCTCACCTCTCTGAAAATGCTTCTAAAGCATGACAGTTGTGTCGGTAAATCTCTGCTGCTGCAAACAAAGAGCCTCCGTTTTCCGCTGGATATGACTTGTTTCGATTTTCCTCCAACACCTTTTCATGCTGGCGTGGGCAGCCGAGCAAAATAGATTCAGTTCAGGAGCCAAAGGTTGAAATGAAGTTCAAATTGAGAGAAGTCCTAACTGCAGCCTTCTTTGATCTAAAAAGATGAATCGTGTTGTGAGATCGATGCGAGTCGGAGGTGCAGCAATGACAGACACAAAACGACAGAAAGCGTTTGGTTCGTGGTGTTTTTATTCAGCTAGAAGGGACAGGTCTTGGAAATGACTTGATGTTAACAAGTGTTAAGTCTGCTCTCTATGTCTTTGTGTTTGTTGCAACAGTGCGGAGGTGGATAGAGCAGTGAGAAGATAACTTGGCAAACTTCATAAGTATTGGTAAATTAGATGAAACCAAACCAGGAGTTTTAAAAATGGCTTGTTGGTAATCAAGTAATACACACGGTACATAATGGGTAATCAAGATATGTAAGAAAATTAGTTTGTGAACTAAAAAGAAAATCGGAAATAGAATTGCTAAATAAGTCCAAAACCGTCTTGGTAAACCAGGAAGTTAAAAGTTGACTTGGTAATCTAGATAGGTATGAAAATGACTTGGTAAACTAGGAATTTGAAATCAACTTTTATTATTCGATGAGTCAAAAAATGACTTGGTTAACTAAAAATCAGATATAGAGTTGGTAAATGAGTCCAGAACTCACTTGGTAAACCAGGAAATTCAAAGTTGACTCAGGTCTAGATCTAGATAAGCCCAAACTTACTTGGTAAACTATGACTAGACTTGGTACATTAGTGAGTGGAGAGTTGACTTGGTACACCAAGAAATTCAAAACTGACTTGATAAGTTGCTAAAATACTAGCACTCTGAAATATACATGGTTTATCAGATTAGTTCAAAGTTGAGTTGATGCTCTAGTCAAGTATGAAAATGACACGGTAAACTCAGAATTAAAAATAGACATAGTAAATTCGAGGAATCTAAAATAAACCCGGTACACAAAGAAATGACAAATGAGATTGGAACACTGGGTAAAAGCTGACTTGGTAAATTTGAATTCAAATAGACAAAATAAATATAATTTAGTGGTCACAAACATTTATCTTTTCATTCAGCCCAACTCTTCTGTCTATCATCTCCTCTTTAAAGCAACACTGCAACACAAATGCACTTCTTACTTTTCCAGTTTTGTTGAGTCTGTGTGCCAGTGTAGTGACACTGACTTTATACACAACCAGCAGCAGAGTTCACAGTGATTAGAGCGTAACGTAATTCCAGTAACCCAATAAAGAACTATTCATCAACGTATTCTTAGTGTACATCTGAGCATGGAAAGAGTGAAATTGATCCAAATATTTAAAATAGGAGCAAATAAACGTGTCACAGCTGATGCCACTTGTTTGTTTGTGCGGCAATCAGAAGGGAATACTGAACTGCGTCATTGTTTATCTGCCGTTGTGTAATCATTGACGGTCCAGGAGCTGCGTAAGACGTCAGGCTTCCATCTCTGAGCGATCATTTTCCAGAGCTCATCCTTGTGTTGCAACTGTGTGAACGGTGATCCGGTTCTCTTGCTTCAACTGGAAGAGTCCAAATAGTGTTTTAAGGTTTCTAAGAACACCTGGCAGTGTGTGAAGGTGCCTGCAGGTGTCAGCAGAGAGCACCATTGAAGAAGATGCTCAAACACAAAAGTAGATTTAAATATCTTCTATTAAAAAATCAAAAATCAGAAAGACAGTGATCCAAGGCTGTTTCCATTCATAAAGAGTTTGAAAGTAGAAATCCGAAAATATACGAGTTATTTGATGGAATCATTTTAATTTGTGTGGAAAAAGGTGTTAGCCGACAGCTGTCATATCAAACACTCAAGATTAAAAACTGAAACTTAAGCTTCATGTTGTGGCATGTTTTCCAAACACAGCAATCTCACCATATTTTATGATGATAGAAAATGAATCGAGAATTTTAAGAAGAATTTCGCTCAGACCAGAGGAGACATTCATATAACATTACAATACTGAATCTCTGATCCACAATTTTTAACTCGAATAATGAATAGTAGTAGTAGTAACCAACAAGTTTGGTTATCCGACAAAAATTGAATTTGTACTATGTTTCATATTTAAGTATCGTAAGTAGACCAAGGTCTTAAGTTCGTCATATGCTCTTCGACGGGTTCCAACTTTGTTAATAATGATAAATAGTTTGAATAGAATGTTAGGTTCTCTTGATGGCTCTACTCCAAATCTATTGATCTGTAACCGTTGAATAGTCTCAGTAAATTCATTAAGACCTAGCTGGTCAAATAGTAATTGGAAATAGACTTGTTGATTCAATCCAAAGTCCACTTGGTAAACAAGATGAGTCTGAAATATGACATGGTAAACTATGAACCATAACTCGATGTCTGACTTCATAGACTAGAAATTGGAACAAAATAAACCAGCACATTCAAAGTTTACTTGGTAATCTTGAAATGCACGAATATGTTAAAGGTAAACTATGAAAAAAAATATACTTGGTACCAAAAAAATTGCTAAAGAAAAAGAGGTTATCTGGATCAGCTCCAATCCAAATTCTTCCATCTTTCATAATTTGAATAGTCTGGATAATCTTTAAATCCAAAGATTTACCTGGTCAACTAGGTATCATAAATAGACTAGTTGAAAAAGATAAGTTAAACATCAAAAGAGTCCGAAATATGTCATGATAAACTAGGGCCTACTACATACAGGAAATGGACTCTGTAAACTAGACGCGTCTGAAAGTAGCTCGGTACCCTAAGGCGTTCAAAAAGTTTTTGTTGACTATAAAGTGCTACATTTGGTGAACTAGAAAATACTTGAAGAACTTGAAAAGTAAAAAAACTGATGCGGTAAAATACTTTGTTTTAAAAAACACCAATTGTATACAGTACATTTGGAGAAAAAATAGAGGGTCTGCTTGAAATACAAAAGACTTATGTTATTAGAAAAATTAACTATTGAAGCAGGATGGCAGACCAGGTCCATAATAATAATTCCAAGAGTTGCCTAAAGCTGGAATTAAACATGGATCTTGTGAATCAGTGACGGTAAATCATCACGTTGACCCTTCACGCACACTTCAAGACTCTTTATTTTAAGTCAGCATTTGTGCCCTGCGGGTCCGGTTATTTTGGTACCGCTCGAGGTCGTCTGCTGAGCGTCACGCGGGACAATGGCTTCTTTTGAAGTCCTACTTCCTGTTCACGACCAAGTGAAGACGTGTGTCTTCAGATTTGTTGAGCTGGATTTGTTTAATCCAGGCCAGGTGAAGATGAAAGCTTTGATTCCGTCTCCTTCGCTGCCCACCTGCTCCTCTTCCTCAGCTGACATGTTGTGATGAATGTGTGGGTGCAGGTGACCGCCGCCCCTCCTTACCTCTCCGCCGCCCTCACACAGGAGGATTTCTGGAAGCATTCAGACACCAAAGTCCTTGACATGGCAGCGCAGTGTTCAGACGGCAGAGGAATGTCAGAGGGATGAAGTCCTGACCTATAATTATTCCACTGACATGGAGGGGTCAGGCCTGGACAGCTGGGGCAACATCCTGCTGAGCGTCTCTGCCACAGGGATGCTGTCACCAAACAAAATTAGCTCCTTTGTAGGTCCGTCGACCTTGATGGACGGCGTGGAGCGGCGTCAGAACAGGATTGATGTTTTCGGTCTAGAGACGCGACGGTGTGTGTAAACTATCCAGAGGCTGGTCAGCGGTGTACATGTCAAGGTTTCATTCAGCAGGTGTTGATGCCGGGTCGTTGTCGTGAGTACGAGTCGGTGACCTCTGGATTCAATCAGGGAGTCAAATGATGCGCTCGTGCTCAATAATTTATATTTCAATCAAACGTATCTGAGGTCATGTAACAGTCATGTAACCGTGTGCTTCTGTTGAAGTTAGAATGTTGTTACACCACATACAGGCCGCTCATGTGTACTACATCGTTTTTTGGGAGGCATTTTCAATGTCTTAAAAGTTTTCAGCTAACAAGCTTTAAAAAAAAATGTTTCAGGATGTTTTAAAACATCTGATGTTTAATGATACTCATGATCTGGCTGAGACTCTACTTGGCTGCTTCCTCACGTTCACACCTGCAGCACAATTCCTGCGTGATCAAGCGAGAACTTTAGAAACTGCTCAGAATGATGAAGACTTCTGTGCCAAGTCGTTTTATGTGGCCTGCTGGGTGTTTGGCTCAAAAGTAGATTAATGGTTATGTTGATATGGTGACCTATAAAGATGTCAGTTAAAATAAGAAAGATAATAAATGTCAACAATCATATAGTGAGTTCCAGTAAATCAATTTGATGGGAAAATGAATAGATAGTTTTACAGTCAGCCTCATTCTCCCTGTTTGTTCAGTTTGTAAAAGTACAAAAACATTTTGTCACGTAAACAAAAGTGCAAAACATTTTTGAACCCTTGTGTGATTGAGTTTGACACACTGGACCTGAAGTAAATGATTTCTCAAAGACTATTTTGTCACACAAAGCGGGGAATCTAACTAAGAATGTACATTTATTTATTATGCATGAGATGTCAGCCATTCCCCAAATGAGATTTGAAATCAATGTTTTTTTTATGCAGATGATCAAATAATCTACAGATTAATTTATTAGTTAAAAGGTTGACTAGAGGTGAAAGCACCAACATCAGCTGTGTCTAGTTTAAGAGTGTAGAGGACCTTTTCGAGACGACGTCAGAGGGAGAATTCTTACACACTCACAGTGACGTTAATTAAGCTTCTTTATGATGCATTTAAAACTTCACACAAAAAGATAAACTCCCTGCTGGCTACTGACGAGCTCAATTCACTTTCTTTGGTAGGAAAAATGAAACAATGAGCCGGCGTATTTATCATCCTTATCACTCCTCGGTTCAAGAGTCTCTGCAGACATGACCAAACGATCATGAGCTCCTTTGAAGGCACTTGGCCATTATCCTTGACACTAAAAGCGCAGCACTCGCTGGTACTGGATGTCAAATTAAACCCTTTAATGATAAGTTCTCCACAAAGGTCTCGTGGGAAATTTTTTCTGGATTACATTGTGGGAAAAGGCTTTGAACTTGACATTGAACTTAAACAGACTTTTCCGCGCCTACAGACCCCTAAAGTTTGGCTTCAAAACCTTCAGAAGATCCAAAGAGTCCAGCTCAGATCCAGGATATTGAGGATAATGAATTCCATTAATGTTACTCACAGCTTTGACTGGGAATTTTTCATTTGATTTTTTTATGAGCCAATAACTCAAAGGTGCAAATACAGAGAAAAGAGGGCGAATCAAAGTTCCCATCATGTCTTCTATCGCAGCATGTTTGCCGCTCTTTTTATTGCCTTCATGGTTTAGATAAAACAAAATGTTCATGAAAACACAAAATTCACTTTTTCAATAAGAGAGAGTAACTTTTATTCCTCAGAGGATACAAGTTTAATCTAGAAATAAGATTGTAGAGTGAAAAATGTAGATCCTTCCTTTCATCCATCTTTCTATGAGAGCGAGAGAAAACTAGGACTACTACCAATTATACACCTCACCAGACAGGAATCCCGGATATATTGTACTGGGGCGTCGTTCGACTTCGATTCTTGATGATATCCAAGATTGTTCTTTACTTGAGTTAGTCACGAAAGCTGCAAGATTGCATGCTGTTTAGTTCCAGAACTTTACTTTCAACTTCTGACAAATGCTAAAGAAGATGTAGAATTAAATGGATAAAGTAAATGTAGGGCAAAATGGTGTGGGTGGACGTGAGCTGCTTTGCAGACTTCTGCACCCCGAGTGCTTTTCGAATTATTGAACTTCCCTTTCCTTCTTTTTGTTGTTAATTTAAGACCAAATTCAATTATAGTGACACGTTTTCGGGTTATTTTACATAATGTATGCATTGTAATGTCTATTTATATATTTTAAATTTTTTTGAGCAGTGATTTAAAAAATGGAAGTAAAAATTAAAAGACCTTATTATCAAGCTCCACAAACAACAAAGAGACTAACATTACTTTTTGGATCGTATGGACATTTGTTACCAGAATAACCAAGTCCAGTCTATGAGCTTTTAAAGAATTGAATCAACCAACAAATATTTATATAACATTTTAATCATGCCGTAAAGACTTTATATAAATCCGTATCAAATTAATTTTCAATAAAAGTACAACATTCCTTTCCAATGTAAGATGATTTCCCAAAGATTTGAGAAGAAAAAGATTCAGTTTGATTAAAGAGCTGAAAGTCTCATCAGTGTTTATCATAGAAAGCGTGTCAGATGAAAACAGCTTCCAATTACCTACAGAAAATTATTCAACCCTTAAACTGTGTTAATAAGCACAGAAGGTATGTGAACGTAAGCGACCACGAGTCTCACCGTTGGAAATAATTAAAACAAAACACCTCGACTAATTATATCCATTGTACACGCCTCGGTATCAACGAAGGATTAATTAAATCCAGCGAGAACGTTCTCTGCTTCTGCACAACACTGAACACCTCCAGCTCCTGCCGGGGAGATTTATAAAATATAAAAGGCTGTCGAGAGAATTCAGCTTAAAAAGTCGTTTTTCCGGTGCACATAGACGAGTCAGCTGTTCTCTCAGCCCAATTACATGCACAGAGGAAGACGACGTACTTCGTCTCCCTGATAGAATTCAGGAAATGACCACTTGTACGAAGCCCACCCCCCCTCCACGGACCGTGTTTTTGTATAAATACGGGCACTATTAGGACCAAATGTTTGCCTTGTTGCGGTGCGGGAGGTGCCACTTCCACGGCAATTAGAGGAAATTGGAGGTACAGGCGCTCCTCAGAGAAGTGCTGACATCAGTTCCCGCCTCGGTGACCTCGGGGACGTCTGTTGCAAGATCAAACAGGTCTTCAGAAGAGCTGAGGTCACCGTGCTGGCTGGAGCTGACCAGTATGGCCCCCGAGCTGCACTCAGTCAAGCCCCTCGCTGCTCGAATGGTTGTGTGATTTTACTAGAAGAGCTCTAATGGTTGCTTACACATGTTGCTGAGATTGTTTTTATCAATCTTTCTCCTATCAGAATCCTGGTATTAGATTGGACTTGTAGGTTCTAAGGGGCCATTTTACATAACATTTATTTAGTGACTTTACTGGAAAAAAATGCATAGGTAGTTACCCTTGAAAGGACGTTCCAACTGCTAAAAAAGGCCCGAAAATAAACGATCCAACCCAGTACAATATCCAAGTGCTAGCAATACTTGTGAGATGCCGGGAGCCAAGTTAGCTGGACGTTAGCGAGTGGACATCAATAAAACTAAGATACTTTATTTAATGTTTATGAAACATTTAACCATGTACAATGTATTATCTGTAAACAAATGTTTGCACTAATATTTTATTCACTGGATTTTTTCTTTTGAAATTATGGAAATGAAAAAAAAACAAGAATTTTTTCATGTAGTAAACAGAGATTTTAAATTGTTTTAGCAGCAAACAGGACTACCAATTTAATGGCAAATATCATGATCTTAATTTCCTTTTTTTCTAACTTATATTGAACCATAAATTATAGTTTGCTCACTAAGCAACAGAATATTGGTTGGTTAATGTTTTTTTATTAAGACTTTTACTGGTGTTTTAAAAAAACATCAGGTTGATCCTTGTCTCGACTCAAATGCAGCGCTGACACTAAAAGACTTTCTTTTGCAATAGTAGCATGTCCAGCTTTGCAAACTGTCTTGATAAAATATTTCGACTGATGAAACAAGCTGTCAGTCATGACCACACGCTCCCCTGTGCTCACCTCAGACATCCAGAAGTGACACGGCTTTATTTACAAAACAGTTTGTGTTGTTTCTGCGTGACATGGCAGCTTAACACAAACACAATGTTCTCACGAGAGCCTTCCAGCGAGAGTCGGTGTCGAACCAGGAATTCAGCGGTTGCCGTGGTAACGAAACCATTCCGGATCTTATCATCAAACACACCTTCGCGCTGATATCAGCAAATTACCTCCAATTGGGTTTATAATTGTGTTTTCAAGTGTCCTGGTTGAAGGTGATTGTTGACTGATCGGGTCTGTTCTTATCCTTCGCAGAACAACGGATCGCTGGTCTGGTGCCAGAATCACAAGCAGTGCTCCAAGGTAATGTGGTTTCACTTCTACCATGAATGACACGCATGCCACACATGCACGCCTCATTATCGGAGGATAATGCTACATAAAGTGCACGAGTCACGACAGGGCTCGTTGTGTCATGCCTGGAGCTTCAGACTTGTTGACACTGACAATCTCAGATGCAAACTATTTCTCTTCTTGTCTTCCCTGGACCCGCTTCAATAGTTCTGATGAGATAAGAAGAAAATGCTTAATCCTGGTTGATCGCAGTAGACAACGTGATTGCTTTTGAGTTTCGTTAATTTCTCCTGGATGCTGTTTTGTCTCGTATTTTTTTCGTTCCCGAAGACGGTCGTTACAGAGCCGGCGTTGACAGCTCATCTGAAAAGATTGCGTTGACGTGTTCCGTCAAACCCTCTCGGACCTGTTGACAAGACCCTCAGGGATGTGCAGCAGACTGCAGACAGAGAAAGAGCCCACTGTTGAGCTGAAATAAAGCAGCGATACGCTCTCGGTGCGAGTGGTCAACACGCTCAGACCGCTAAATCTGGATTCAATGCTGCTTGTTCCTCAAGGAACTAAATTAAGATGTGAGCAACACCTCGGCAGCACAGGCTAATAGCGCGTCTGAATTCAAAAATGCTGGCAGGAACAAACGATCCTTTAATCCTGGAGTATATTTACAGGCTTTTCTCACACAGGACTGCAGCCAGAGAGTTTTATACTGTCGTTGTAATTAGAAATTTGGTGAGAAATGGTGTATTAAAAATGTGCTCGTAAGGAGGCTCAGGGTTGGTGTTTTCATTCGTCACTATCGGAATCTGGAATCAAAAGTCTTGCATGATGATTGCTTTTGTAACAATTTGGTAGAGTATTACGGTTGGATAAGCGGTGCAATCAGGACAAAAAGGTCACATCGTTTACTGGTTTCTGCGACATCTATCAAAGATGAAAGAATCTGAACTTTTTGTTTGTGTTTACTAATCATATTTTTTCATTATTGTTCATTCATGTTGATGTATGTAGAGAGAGAAATCAAGAAGCAAACAATAGATCCTTGAAGGACTAGCGACGCCCACATTTCTTATGTTTTTTTCTCGAGCCGATTGACTTACTTTTTAAATAATAGAGAAAATTCATGAAGTCGTTGTCAAGACACCAGATTCAGGGGCTTTGTCTCTCTTTCCCAATTAGGTGGTGGAGTCAGGACTGCAGACTGTCGGTCTTGTTTTCAATACGTTTACAAACTAAACCCTGACTGGCTGTGTTGTAATCGGAAATTGTCGCAATAAACCTAATCTACATAATCACAAACCAATCTAACTGATGAAAGGAAAACACTAAATGTCAGAAAAACTTTGAAAGAGCTCAAAATAAAACTTTCCTGAATCACAACAATGTATCAAAGGCACTCTAAAAAGTAACTACTTAGCATTTTTGTGCTCCATATTTCCAAAAGTGATAAAAAAAAACTTTTTTTTTTTTTTATTATAATCAAAAATAACCTTTAAAATTTCCCTTTCGGTTGACTAGCAAGAGCCAAACCAATTCAAACCTGCCATATAGTCCAGTTCCACCCGTGGGTTTAGCTGTTTAAAGTAAATTATCCAGATAATTATTTATTTCACCCCTTGCCAGCTATGGTTAGGAAACAGTCAGGAAACACAATTCACAGTTTTGAATGATTTTAATCTCCTATAAACCTTTATAAAGGGTCTAACTTTTGCCTCTATAACGATTAGATGTCAAAGGCTAAATGAATAATAATAGCGGTTTTCTAATCGTATTCTAAACTATGATAATGGCTGTTGTTTTTTTTTCATTTGATTCACCTTGTTTGACAAGATACCAACAGATTGCTAACATAAAGGTACCAACAGAGTGCTAACATAAGGTGGTTGTAGTACAAGTTGAAAAAAGTGCACAGCTCATAAATGCAAACTGAAATACAGCTTAGTCACTTGCTATTAAAAGTCAAAGGTTATAATTGCTTGTGTAAAGTTTCTTTAATGGTGTTAAAAGTAGCTGCTTACTGAAGATTTAGCAGGAAGGATACGCCATAATTCAGTTTACTCTGTGCACCAGCAAGTTTTCCTAAAGAGGTTTCAACATTTCTCCTGAATGTGACACACTATGGTTTCTCGATGGTGTAAAGAGCCGCGTGAAAGTCTATTACTTTTAATAAGTCACATTATGGAGTGCCTAAAGATTTAACACCGGTTGAAACTCGAGCTGTGACTACATGTGTACATTTTCAGCGTTCAATCGGCTGTGACCGGCACTCGTGTTTAATGTTAACGTAAAGGCTTTAAAAGAAGGCAGACCTCCTTTGTGCTATGCAGCTCGTTCCTCTCCTTTCCACTCCGATGGCCAACCTTGGCTCCTGGCACTCGCCACAATTCCCTCGGTGGTTTTTATGTGTGAAGGGGCTTTTTTGTTGGCTGCGAGTCCAAACATGGAACCCTGTTTTCATAATCAAGCCACTAAAATCACTGAAACGGAGTTGTAATTTATTTATTTTCTGTCTCTCCTGACAGGCATGTTAGCACTTCGCTAACGCGCTATTTAGCCAGTAAGTCTTGTAGACTGTGTTTAATGTTTTGGCCACATGTTTGATTAATGTTGACACCTGGGTTCTTTCGGGGTCATTCTTTGAAACTGGTGTTGTTTTCAATTTCTAATTCAGGAACATTTGACCTGAAAAACAGTTTCTCCACCTCAGACATTTTTCTACTGTGACCTTGTGTCAAATTCATCTTTATAAAGCAACAAGAATGACTCTAGTTGAGACATAAACTTAAAATGTCAGAGCTTTAATATTATAAAACTATATTTTGTTATTTCACTGTAGATTGACATTCTTAACCACCAGCACGGTTAGCTTTCAGCTAACCTAGCAAGTATATTATTCAGTTTAAAATGTCCATTATTATGTAATAATGGTCTTAGGTCTTCCTCCAGCCAGCTGTAATCACGCCTGCTTTGTTTATACAACGAGTCCTTGGAGGTGGAGACTTCCAGGATTAGGTTAGGTTAGGTGATGGCAGGGGCGCATTTTCTAATGTAAATATTTAAATTAAAAATAGAGTTTTGAACAAACAGACACATACTGATGAATATGATCAATTTTAGAGAAACTCAAAAAAACACATTTAAGTTAACCAGGATCTAACTACTCAAAATAACAATAATTACTGTTTGCTTGAGACCTTGGCTCCTGCAGGGGCCTGTGTGATATCACTTACTTAAAAACTCTTTATAACATAAAATGGTATGTATATAAATCATTATTTTAATATGAAAAAAGTATATTTTACTTAAAAAAAACACACATCACAAAATTATGAAAACATAGTTTTTAAAAAAAGATTCATTTTAATGAAAAGCAGATGATTCTACATAAGACTTTCTTGTAAAAATAACACTTATTTTATTTAAAATGACCTTGATACTCAGTGAACAGTTTTTGTCCTTTTAAATACATTTTCTAGAGCTCGTGACTCACAAAAGGTTTCCCAGAGTGCTGAAGTTTGATTCAGTGCCAGGAGTCAATGTTTTGGTCGCTCTTCACATGGGGGCGTAAATAACTTGCGCACACACTGACAGTCCGTGTGTCAAAACATTGTGGCCTCTGGAACAATCGCGCTAAAAGGTCCCATGCTGTACAGTCAATAGCTCTACAGCCCCTGATTAGTCTCTTCACTTCATGAACGCAGCGCTGTCAAACGCCCAGACAAAAGGACGGCGGCCCCCCGCCGCTCCGGTCAGGTCAGGAGGCCTGTAGAGAAAATGGGAGGAAGGTCCGCCTAATAATTCAGACAAAGATGCTCTGACTCCGTCCATCTGTCCACCTCTTTTGGAAGATCAAAGCCCGCTGGGATGAGAAAGTCACCCTGGTCATCTCACATGCGGTGGCCGGAGTCAACCCGGCATTCCGTGTCCTCTTTGTCATGCTAATTAACCTCGGAGAGGTGGCATTTGTGGAGTCATTATCATGCCGTAACACCAGAGCCGGGGACAAACTGCATTCAGCAGAGACACAACAGGCTTTTGTCTTTCTCTGCTCCGACGACTGTTCCCTCGACAAGTTTCCTTAACAGAAAATGGAACCGTGCATGGGAGAAAGTGCGATAACAGCCAAGAGGTTTTTTTTTTGTTTTTCTTTTTCACATTCTTACACAAGCATCACCCACGAGTACAGAATGAAACACTGGCTCACGGCAGCTTCACTCTGCTGCTCAACACTGTTTCGTTACTCACACCGCCGCCAGCCTGGCTTTCTGAACGTAACACACAGGTCTGTTGGACCCGTGTAAGCTTCTGGAAAGTGGCTTGTGTGCGAAACATTTCCTCGTATTCTTCACCCCTCGAAAGGATTCCATGCAGCTCTGACGACCATTACACACACCAGAAGGCAAAAAGTCAGTGGAACAAAATCCGAAACACGTGACGCTCACATCAGAGGAATCTCGCTTGTTATTCAGACTGGAACTCTGACAACGATGATGGCTGGTCCGTGCTCCAGGAATACACTTGCTTTAATGTGTCCATTATGCATTCTGGGTCAGTGCGAGCCTCCGCACAAGTAAAACGCCCACATGGTTAAAAAAAAGAAAGAAGCTGCATCGTTAGAAGGCGGTGGCACCGGTAAAAAGTGCCATGATGATCTCAATTATATTTTATGCTTATATTCTATCTGGACCAGACTGGAGGAGGTGTTGACCTGTTATTACTGACAAATGGTGTCAGAAGTGGGTTATAATACAGTCTTTGAAATAGTTTGTAAGAGCAAGAAGACATTTAAAAACTTTTTGATAAGAAGGTGAAGGCTGATCGTTTAAGTGGTCGGCCCTGGACTGTCACATAGAGAATAGCATGTTCTCGTCATTAAATAGACAAAGACATTCTTTTCTCGCCAATATTCTGCCAGTTTATGAAAATAAATCAGTGGACATTGGTAAAAGGTACAAGATGTTGAAGGATAAAAAATGATAACATTTGGAATAAGAAAAGGTGAATAGCTGTGCAGTAAAAAAGTACAGAATATTATATGTATAAATACTTGTTGATGACTTTCTGCTGTGCTTTGCTATTTCCTCTTATTGGCTAAATCACCCATGCGAAAAAGAAGTAGCTGCATATCACCTGGACAGACAATTACCGAATATACCTGAACCAGAAATGACCAAATATCTCCTGGACAGGAAGTAGCATAGTGTCACACAAACAGGAAGTAGCCTCTGATGTCATTGTTACATTGTTAGATCTTTTTGTCGTCTATAAAAACACCATCTATGATGCACAACGAGTTTGAAAATTAAAAGTGATACACTTTTTGGGGAATATATCCATTAAAAATGAATAATAAAGAGTTAGTTTTGACTTATTTTCACAAGTTTACAGGTTTATTTTTTGAGGAAACTTCAGTAAGCGTCTAGGCTAGGAGCATAAGATTGGTTGATCGTCCTACCAAGAATAAAATTGCTAAAACATCTGTATTGTTCAAAAGTTCCATTCAGCACTAAAAAAGGTGCAAACCGCAGGATTCCAAACTTTTTATTCGGCAGCTGTGATGTTCCGCAACCGTCATGGACCCTCACATCTTCCAGGTGTCTTTTTTGAGCACCTTTTTTTTTTTTCATCTTTCATTCACAGCCTCAGCTGCACATACCAGCCCGGGAAGGCGAAATGTTTACTCTGAGGTTACATGTGCTTTCACATGTCTTTGGAGCGCTTCGCCTGAACAACAACAATCCCTGGAATGTCACTGTGTCTCATTCAGGGGCGTCTTTCAGGGACGACCCCCACGTTTTTTTCTCACGGCGAATTAAATAGGTTGAAGTAAAAGTGAGGGAGCGAAAAGCATTGTTCAATTAACATAAATCTTGATGGAAAAAAAGGCGTCGCGGTCAGTTTCCACGCTGATAAAAGAGCGTGCTGGTTTGTTTTACGGGACTTTTTGTGTGGTCATCGTTCCTTCGGCAGTATATCCTGAGGCCGGCTGAAAAGATCTGATGAAGGGAGTGCTGCCTGGAAGGTTACTGCTTTTCTTACTGACTTCAAAGCTCCTTTTGCTGAGTCCAGACAGCAGTCTCACCTCCCGGTGTTGCCCACATTAGCGGTGACACCTGAAAGCAGACCTGGACCGGCAAACAGAGAAGCTGCCAGAGAACGTCGAGCTGCTCCTGTGTAAGGAGACATTTGGAGTTTTTGGGTCGGGATGTGTGATTGTGAGTGGGTGGCGGGTGAGTGTGAAGCAGGGCCGGTCAGTCCCAGCAGGAAGGACCTGATCTGGACATGGTTGTTAAGTTTCATTGGTTAAAGGGGGGGTCGCTTCATTGCCTGCTATCTGTGGAGCTCATTATTCACATGGTGGGTGGCGGGGAACGAAAACCCCCCACGGCAAGACACAAGAGAAAAGGAGGTGAAAAGAGATGAAGTCCTGAAGGTCTGAAATAGCACTTGTTGTTTTTATTAGTCCTCCTAAACTCATAATGGTCGGACGTTTCCTCGAGATGATCAACCTCTGACACGTTTCTAATGTTCTCCGTGTCGCCGGGGATTTTCAGCTGAAGGATTATCGTAATCAAAGCTGCTGTACAATCCTCCTAAAGACCGCTGAGACGGTCTGCGCCGCTTGTTTACTCCGCAGCTGGCTGGACCTCATCAACACCTCACACGCTGTTTAAAGCACTAAAACACTAATGCTGGGTTTGTGAGTCGCGCCGAGGAAAAGCTAGATCAGAATGCTATTAATTCTTTAATCTTCGCAGATGAGGGTTTATCGATTAATCCCAAAGCTGCTGCGTCCTGCTGCGATTGTGTTTGTGAGGGTGTCAGCTGCTCGGAGAATGTGTGTCAACCAGGGAAAAAGTTGTTGACGAGGTTCGATTGGATGTCCGTCGTGAGACCTCTCGCCCTGGAACAGCTGGGACGGACTCCGCCCCCTCACCACCAAACAATACTGTTGTTAGCTGAAGACCATTTTTAGTTTCGCTTTTAACCCTGATATATTTTTTAAACTTTATGTCAGTGGTCCCTAAAGTGGCTCCTGGGGGGGCCACAGCACAATAACACCAACATGCTAAAGTATGCAATTGTCCTTAATCTGGTGTGTAAATTAAGTGTGCTATATTTAATATTACAAAACAATAAATACTTGTCAGCTCTCTCCTTATCCCTACCTACGTATAGTTTGCTATTAATTAAATAAAATAAAACAAACATATAAAATAAGTTGGTGTCCGTAGCAACATTATATTCTTATTGGAAGACTTTACTTTCCTTACATAAGGATTCCCAATATACCAGTCAATTGCAAAGGTAGTGTTGGTAACAATCGTCATTTAATTGATGTACAGATGTCATCTTACTTTTTCTAACCCTTGACTGATGCCCAAAGCAAACCAAATAGTGAAAAGGCTGCACACATGATCAGTTCACTCGACCGCCTTATCCTTGCTAAATATTGCATTTCTGTCACAGTACAAGTACATTTACAACTATCTTGATACAACACAGCTCCCGAAAAGGATGTGTTTGAAGACAAATAGAACCAATGGACCGCTTTCTTTGTCATAAGGTCCGTCCATTGTGATGCAGCTCTGATTGTATTCAGTAAAAGTCACCAAAGCAAAGTGAGGTAATGATAAAACATGTACTAAGGTACATATTTTGTTGCAAAATATTGGCTCATGCGCTTATACAAGGTGAAATTGCATTGCAGCATATATTGTACATATTAAGAATTCTAAATATATTGTTTTACATTTTTGTAATATGCTTTCATGCTGAAAACTGTGAGCCCCACTGATCTACTCAATGACAGATTACAGAACTTTTAGGAGTCTGTAGATCAGAGGTGTCCAGTCTTTCATAATCAATGTGACAACAAGCGAGGGCCAAATGAAGAGGGAGTAACCAAGAGATTTCTTATTCAGAAATTCAAAATAAAAGCTTCTATACCTTCGTCCACACAGAGAAGAACCTTTTTTTTGCAATGTTAAGGATCTGCATTGACACTTATCAGCTTTATTTTGCGGCGTTTCCCTTTGATATTCTCATATAACAGACTGTGCAACATTTAAAAATAGATATTTTAGGATTAAAAATCTTTAACATTCTATGGTCAAATAATAAAATATTATTATAAAGACTGCGGACGGGATGAAATCTGCTTAAGGGCCACAAATTTCCTCTTGGTCACGCTTTTTTGGTGCTTGCGTTAGATGTTTTTCTTTTTTTTGCTAGAGCATCACAGCTCCACTCACAGGTCTGACATGTGTACTACATCGTTCTTAGTGATTAGCGTGAAAAGCCTTTTAATGCAAACACACGACTAGGTTGAAGCTTATTTTTAAATATATACATCGTACACTGAAGATGGAGTAGTTCTATATATAAAAAAGTACACGATACAAAAACAAACATGTCTATAAGACACAATCTGTCCCCTCGACCAAAGACCTGAATCGACTTTAAAATGTGATTTCCAGACTCTTGACATGCAGGATCTGTGAATCAAAAGTGTTTTGGATCAAGAGTCGGAGCTGCAGTGTGATGGTTGTCTGGGATTAGGATGACTCGCGCTGCAACAACATGCTTTCCATGTTATTATCCCGCATTCATACTTCAGAGATGAGGAGGGGATTCTAACGGCGCGAGTGGTCTCTGTCAAAAGAGGGTGTGTGTTGGGGGGCTGTAATCCTACACCTTGTTTACTATCCGCTCAATCTGTGGTGACTGACGTTGCCATGACGACATCTTCCATGTGGAATGTTCATCATCGAACACATGATAGCAAGTCTGGAGCTGATACGCTGAAGGGGCATGAACCACTTTTTTTTGGGGTGGGGGTCTCACTTTCCTGTGCCGCGTCATCCCTCTGGCCTCTTTATCTGACCCCTCGTGATGGAAACATCCTGTTGAATTGCCCTGAAATGTAAACTGAGAGCAGAGGCAGGTGATAACGGAGGCTCCGGTTACTCTTAACGCCAAAATCCTGAAGAGAAGGGTTGAGGGGTTTTCGTCTCAAAACTTGAGAGTCATTAAGTATTAAGTGAACAGCTCTTCACAATCGCCGCTGAGCTGTGTGGTCTTTTTCCTCATAAATAAAGCAGATTGGTGACTTGATGTATAATTCATGCGCTGCCCCCCGAACCTCCTCTCTTTCTTCTCACTTTCTCTTAAGCTCTTCTTCTTCGGCTCTTTGTTGTCTGCGCCGTCTAGATCAATAATTTAAAGATGCTTCAAGGAAGTCCACAACACCACCTGCCCGCTCGCCGAGTCTGGCGGGTAGTTTAACACCAAATTGAAAGTCTTAAAACTGTCTCCCCCACCAGAGCTGGAGTCGCTGCTTGTTGGCATTAAGGAATTATGACACTGGCAGAGTTCACAGCGTGGGATGTAAAATATAGAGCAATTAGGAAAATATGTTGCTACTTGTAAAAGAAGAATTCAAATCTCT
This sequence comes from Callionymus lyra, assembly GCF_982586985.1. Classification (NCBI taxonomy): domain Eukaryota; kingdom Metazoa; phylum Chordata; class Actinopteri; order Syngnathiformes; family Callionymidae; genus Callionymus; species Callionymus lyra. The sequence continues at coordinate 24,424,625 of NC_141829.1, forward strand.
GTGAGACTGCTGGGAGCAAATTCACGTAGACACCGAACACCAGAGGCATTTTCCACTTCTCGTGTCTGGGACTTCACTGGAGTTTTTGAGCTGCATCGGTTATGTCAGAGATCCGCCAAAGATGGATAACAGTGTAAAAACGTTGATGTATCATGTATTTATGAATTCTATTATGAGGTCAGACATTTCTAGGGATGCCCAGTTAATCAAAAAAAGTTGTGAAAAAAGGTTGGGTTCTCTTTTTTAAATGTAATAAAACCTTTATTTTACACAACTCTAGACAGTTGTCTACACACCAACATTTCATTTCCTATTTTTTAACCAGACCTATTTGTTTAGACCTGACAACAACAGAAAAACTTCTTTTTTTTTTCCTTCAGGTGCTTAAGTGAAAGCATTTCTTTCAACCCACATTCTAATTACATTCTCTTTATCTTTAGCTGAGAAAACAAATTGCAATAGAAAAAAAATAACAAAAGAGCAAAAATCTTCGGAAATATCTGCGGTGCAGTGGGGACACATGTCATTAGCCACAATCTGGTGAGGGATTCCTGTGGATAATAGCATTTTTCTAAGCACTAGCGTACTGTTAAACACATTTATCCTAATGTTTTTCTTGGCTGTGATGTATCCTGATGCACAGAAGTTTAGTTTAGGATGATCTCAACAGTAAAGTTTGTTTCAAAGGACATCTTCACCAACGTTGGTTCCTGAATTGTAACATTCTTCTGCTGCTTCTTGGGTTAAACCGGACTATATCTTTTTTTCCTAAATTAATTTTTGGTCCATTCTTCTGAATATATTGGAGTCGTCTCATTGGAAGATCTGTTTTTCCTCCGTCATGCGCTTGCTGAGTGTTCAGTTGCAAGTCACAGACTGTTAATCTTCTTCTGATCCACCTGATCCACCCCTCTGTCTGCTGATTTACAGCGCTGTTGAAATTGAATATGCGATATCTCACAGACTTAAGGTCACGTAAGGCTGAGGAAGTCGTGCGTCTAGACTGCAGAGCGGGTCGGAGCAGAGATATCTTCCCCCTGATTTACAGGCTATTTTCTTACAGTCCTCTGAGGCGTACCTCAAGACCTGCTAGCATTTTACGCTCGCTGGGATCATACCTGAAAATGCTCGATGAAATATGCTTCAGGCGGGTTAATGAGGGTCTCCAAGGACATCGGCCCGGAGGCGGCTATAAAGGTTTGATTTATCGAATTATTTCTTGACTTAAAAAGTAGATAACTGACTTCTGTGGAGCCGCCGTCGTGATTTATTGGGGAGGAGGAAACCAACAATCAGAGGGAAGGATTGCACACATTTTCAGACCAATTAGAGTAAAACAATGTCACAGAATTTACAACTTTAAAAAAATATATAGTTAAGTTTAAATGGTATCTGTTGTTTCAAGTATGCAGAGGCATACACTTGTTATTCTCTTCATTATTTTCTGTTCTATTTGACATCTCTGACTTCATAAAGGGAACCATGGGAAAATTTAAATTTTTAACCCTTGTGTTGTCTTAGAGTTAAGGAGATCCGAAGGGCCGAAAACAAAAGTGTTTGTGGTATCCCTTGTGTTGTCTCTGGGTCAAGGACCCTGGTTATCTCCACCCATCGTAAAATAAATGTTCGCCGGCCTGAGTGACTGCTTCAACTTGAGTTATGAAAACATCTGCTTACATTTGAGAACAAACATCTAACATCATACTATTGGTAAACAAAATGATCCTGAAATGTAAACCTTGGATTTTGATATCATTATTTTTCTTAAAGGGAGCCTGAAATGGTATTCTAGTTAGAAGAGATTACTTATTGTCTGTGGAAGGAGACTTGGCTGACTGTTAATTGGAGACTTGGACTGTTGACATGTCTGTGACCCAATTGCATGCAGAAAATGTATAAAAGGACTCATGGAAATGGAAAAATAGAAGAGGATCTGAAATGGAAATGATGGACACCAAATTTTATTTTCAGAGAAAACATTTGCAAAAGTAGTCCAGAACCGTTTTAATCTTCCACACATTTTTCGAAGATTATCTGAATTTGTATCAGGGATATAAAAGGGGGAAGAAAAGGTCCAGACTTTCCAGAAACTTCTTCAAGTTTTCAGTAGGTGCAGTCTGTCCAATGTGTTCTGGACACCTTTTACCTCAAACACAGACTAGATATATAAAAGTACTTAGTTCTTCACAGCCCTTGTCCAACCTCCTCATATCAGAGCAAGTCGATACATTCAGGGTTACGGCCCACAGAAAGACGCTCCTGTAACTCTACCAGGGTTTGGACAGATATATCACGTAATAAAAAAGCTCATTTCGCCGACAATGCAACGTAAGCCCAGCCGTGTCAAATGAATCTACCGTTGAAAAAAAACATCAATATGCGAGCCCGACGGCGGAACGTCCGGGGGAAGAATCAAAAACTATATGAGTTTTTAAATGAATCTGAGATTGAGGGTGAAAACGAATTAAGGGAAGTGGGACGGAAGCTGAGGAGAGGCGACAGAAAAATAAAAGTGAAATGAGTGGAGGGAGCGTGTGCTGTCGTCGCTGGTTTCTATCAAAAGAAGGGGAAAGCTGGGAGACACGCTTCAGGATGGGTCGATAGATATGAGCGGAGACCTGCTGGAATAATTATGTCCGGTGTCGGGAAGTGTGAAAAGCGCACGGGCAGCAGAAAGAAGCGCTAACTCAATGAGATTAGAGGTTAGATTTACAGGCTGTGTAGTTCGACACCCAGGCGAAGCTCACAGAGAAGTCAGGGTCACTCCGAAACCCGCAAAGCCCTGACAACCCGTCAGGTCGACGATCGATGACGAAGTCTCTGACATCATAGGATTGCAGGAACAGACAGCGTGACATCTTCAAAGCGTCTTAAGGAACCAATATTCTGTTGCTTCATCTTGTTCTGGTCCGCTGCCCACTCGACCTCTCCTACCCCGGGCCCGCATTTGTCAAGTCGACTTTAAAGTATTTCCCAACACAGAACTCCAAGTCTGTCACTGGGACACATTTTTGAAACCATCAGCACGCTCATTACTCATGTTTAAACTTGTTATTGTGTCATTTCTCATTGTTGGTCCCATTAAATTGAAATATAATTTCAATGTGATGACAAATGCAGCTGCTTACGTCTTTACATACTCCCCACATTTTCTCTCTTGTTCGTCCTGCTTCAATACTTTCGATTTAAAGTCACACTTTGCGGATGGTTCAGAAGTACGGAAATGATTTATTATTTTCATCAGTAAATTATGTTTTCAGTGTTTACTGTTTGCTGGCAAGCAACGGTTGTTCAATTAATCAGGTTGCTGCTCCCAGTAAAGCTATTTAACTGCACATATATTAAAGGATTAATTGGTAGCTTTATAGGTTAAATGTGTGCTAAGAGCAAAACATTAATTACCTCTGCCAAGGAGCCTAATACATTTGTTGATTGATCATGGAAAAGATCTGATGATTGCATTTAGGTTTCACATTCGATTGAGGTACACTTTTAAATATCTTTCCCTTTACACTAACTTAAGACCCTCTTGCAGATTCATTCTTAGACCTAAGAGATGGTGGGAAGTTGTTTTGCTTTAGGAAACTAACAACCTTGCAGTGTGCAGATGTTTTTCTGATAGGGTTTGCATGTATCAGTCCTGAAGACTCTGTATAGCACAGTGAAGAAAAAGCTGAGCAAAGACTGTCAGATTTCTACTTTGACTTCTTCCTGAAAACGTTAGTAGCATCTGCATCAAGAGAGACCAATTGAGGTCCTTTTGTGCACTTTTAGAGGTGTTATTTTTGTGCCCCACTGGTAGGAAGGACTCGAATTCACAGCCAAGAGCATTTTGAATATCTTGAAGCTGAAAAATGTTTCAGGGGAAAAACAGGTCTTAAAATACCTTCCTTTTATCATCTGCCTACATTATTTTTCACAACAAATGATTTTTGTACAAAAACTTTACCAAAGTTCATTAATTTGAAGATGTTTTTCTAGGTTGTTAGTAGCCAGTCTCAGCATGACAACAGATTGATTCCACAAATAGACAAAGGCAGCAGGATGATATTCATCTCAGGAACGTCTCACATCCTGGGAAAATGTCATGTGCATCATCAGCATGAATTACGGACGTGTTTTATGTTGTCAACGCGATGTATCGCAGACTTTCATGCCTCATTACTCAAAACACTCACACGGCATTTTGTAAGCGGATGTTTTCATAGCTCAAGTTGTAGCAGTCACTCAGGCCGTCGAACATTTATTTTTACGATGGGTGGAGATAACCAGGGTCCTTCATCAAGGAATAAAAGCAAGCAAATCTCCCCCTCCGCTCTCACCCTCGCCTCCCTTCGCTGCCTCGTTCCAGCACTGACAAAGTGAAGATGGGCCGGGGCATTGGCTGCCTTTCAGCCCGGCTCTCTCATCGGCCCCACAGAATGCCTTTAAGGGTCCCCCAGAGTAACAACCACTGCGTTTTATTACAGCGTGAAATGGGGAGTGAAAGGCCGCTATGGATGTTCCTGCTTAACCATGCACGATGTGTCACTGTTGCGTGGGGAGATAAGGGGACAAAGGGGAAATCAGATGCTCCGAAACTGCTTTTGTCAGGGAAAAAAAAACTCTGCAAGTCCGTGGAAAGTTCTCATTTAGATCTCAAATCAAAACAATTTGTGTCTTTTGAGCTGGAATTTGTTCAGAAATATGTTAACATCAATGGGGATAATCAGATGCATTCCTTGGGCGATTCAAACAGACGCTTGTTTTGTTGCCAGACTGAGATTTGCTTTAAGGGAATCCAGAGTTTGGCACCCAAACATAGTCCTGTTGGTGGACGTCCAGTTTTAGTTTTTACACTTTTCCTGAGAAATATAACACTTCTCTCACAGTCATGTGACAAGTTAAAATACTATTAATAATGTGGCTCTTGCTGCCGTCACAGGATTCTCAAACCGATGTACAAATCAATGCGAACAGCTTCTGGAACCTTTATGGAACCAGTGACGTAGTTTTGATACTTTTAAATTGTCAGTCAAGAGTATTGTGGAGTCAAACATCTTACTTATTAGAAATGTGTTTCTTCCATCCAGCCTTCAATTCTTTCTATTTCTATGTTGATTTATGAGGCAGCAACCAAGCAAAGAGGCTCAGATGTTCCTCTTTCCAAAAGACCAGAGTGTCTTGGGTTTGCCCCGGGGGTTCTCCTAATGCAGTGCAACAGCAGAGTTTTCCACCTTCTCAAAATACACAGTTTGGTGATACTGGCACCATTGTAATTATTGGCTTCTGGCACAAGTCTCTGGTGTAAAAAAAATAGGTCTTCTGCAGGCAGGTCTAATGTTATTTGAAAGTCAAAATGCCTGATCGGTGAAGCAGAATTGTTCTTTTTTTTTAACAATTGGTCACTATCATCTTCTTGAGATCTTGAAGCCCAAATGGCTTGCTACTCTTGTCCCTTTGCGATTGTTGAATCATGTTTGTATTCTCAGATCAAACATGTCAGAAAAGGCTGTTCAATATTTAAATCTACAATTTGAATAATAATAATAAAATATCTGTTTGTAAAAAACTATCTTTTAATTGAAATATTTACATTAGAAAAATTCTTCCCACTGAAAACACTTAGTTTCCCTGGAGATTAAATCTTGTTTACCATAACCACACTCACTCTGCTGTCATTGGCGAAGCATTAATGTTTGTCACTGTGCATCATCAATCCCGTAGAACTTAGTAATAACTTCAAAACATGGTCATGATGAGAGACTTACTGCATCTTGGTAGAAAGACTTCCACATTTGAAACATGTGAGTGAGTCAGGAGAGTTGTGTTTTCAAATGAGTTGCCTGTAAAGATGTCGGGTCAGTCACGTCCATATGGTGTAAATAAAGTCAGTTTTACTCAAATTTAAAGACACTTACGCTTCCAAGTCTTGTGTAATGTCCCACAAGTCACCGTGGTAACTGTAAACTCAGCTTGAATCGGCCTTGGCTGTCAAAGAAGCGTTTGTATGAAGATGAAAAGTGTCATGACTACATGCTGCTATGATGTCATCACTGCGACGTGGCTGTTTCATGTTTGTTGGGAAATCGGCTATTGAGCCAAAATAGATTCATAAATTCTGTCCATTTTTATTTTGACTACAAGTACTGTAAAAACATGAAAGAACAAGAAAGAGATCTTAGACTCCTAACATTTTTAAATGAAAAAATGCCAATTTATTGTCCCATGTTGGCATTAATGATCAGTATCTTCAAAGTTTAAATAATAATAACAATTAAATAAGGATGTCTTTTTAGTCACGAGGACTCATATTAAAAGAAGAGCGGAGCCAGAGGACTAAGCCCTTGTTTGATCATTGAATTTCTGAATGAAATCAGATGTTTTCTCTGCAGCATTTTTGGTTTCTATTGGAAAAAAAACACTTTGCTTCATCCATCAAGTTACATTAAAAAGTAGGTCAATTTGCAGCAAGGTTTAAAATTATTGGAGAGTCAAAATGGTGAATCAAGCGATTTAGAATTGAACTTTTAACTTATGTTTAACAGTAAAAGATTAAGGAGTGTCTGAGTCCAAAAAAATAATTAAGAGGCTCCAACAATTCTGCTTGTTCTTGAATACATTTCTTTCTCCATTCATCAGGGAACAATCTGATTGGTTAACATGGCGTAATTGAATCTTGACATTGACTTAACCTATGTTAAGACTTCATTACAGTTGGTGGATCTGCTTCATCAGTTTCTCCCTAAAATACACTCAAATACACGCAAATAAATGAACTCCGGCATGATGCTTAAATCATACACTCGTCACTTGCAGGTAGTTTTAGTTTGACATTTTCTATAGGTGGAAAAACATGTTGGCGTCTTTCGCCAAAAATCAAGCCGCAAAGGCGTGTAAATAAGATTCTGGTTTGATGAGCGCTCCTTTGTAATTATATACAGCTGTTGTGTTTGCTTTGGCAAGGCATCTGTCGTCAATCCTCCCCTCGCCGGCTTGAATGTCAAGTTGAGGGTGTGTTTGCAGAGATCCGCTGACAGATTGTCAGTCCGCAGCACACCTGCCGGGAGCCTCTTCTGAGGGCTCATCTCCATGTATCCACTCATTTCCACACAAAACACCAGGATGTTTGACTCCAAGAATTGATAACTGCCATGACAAACCACAATTTCAGTAACCTGGCATACATTCAGGTCAGTCTTGCAATATTTGTTGACCACATTTTCCTCTCGTTTAGTGAACTTGGTTTAAAAAGTGGTCAGAAAAAGTTAAATCTACCATAAAAGATTAATGTGCACATGTAATATGGCAATTATTTAGTCTATGAAAGTCTAAAAAGACAACCGCAGGGGTGTCAAACTTGATGGCACTGGGGGCCAAAATGTTTGAGACAATTTGCATCCGGGGCCAAACAAAATGTACTGTATATTTGTTGCCTCTATAACTGGCCTAATAAGTAAGTAAGTAAATAAGTTATAATTGTAAGTCGACCTTTTAACATTTTTCAGGTTTATTGTACCATTAATAGTATAATTATTCTAACATCTATGAGGTTCACAACTGACTCTTATATTAAAATATTTCATATTGTTCGGAACTTTCCATATTCATTTTTTAACATTCGTTATTTTACTTTCTATAAAACTGGTAACATGTTCAATCAGTGTCTACAGTATATTTTATAATGCTAGCAAACTTAAAAATCATTTTAAGTTCTTGCTGGCCGCATAAAATGAGTTGGCCGGCCTTGAGTTTGGAACATGTTGGGCCTCATCTTTACCAGTGTAAAAGAAAGGTCTTCGTAGACTTAATGACTTGAAAGTAAAATTTACTTAGAGACTACCACAAAGAAAAAACTTTTAGTTATGGTGTGACTGAAAATAATACATAAGACATACGCTAACTCAAAAAAACGAATTAGTTGACCATTACATCCATTAGTCCAAAACAATTAACCCAACTAATTTTGCTTAATCCTTAAATGACAAGGACTTAATCTTTATCCATTGGCGGGCAATTATAATTGAATTGAGTATTTCGAAATTTCAACGTTGATTAAGATTATAAATGATGGGCTACGTTTTTAACCTATTTTGAATGATGTAGAATCCATCCCAACCCAACAGAAACTCAACTTATTTAATCAAAAGTGCTTTAAGAAATTAAGCTATCTCCATGAAATCATTGAAAGTGTGCAGCAGTGTGAGTTACACTGCTTTGCACGCGAGCCTGACCATCCCGGGGTAACGGTGACTCTGTTTGGTGTATCTGTGATTGCACTGAACCGTAAAAGATTCATCTTAAAAAAAAGAAGCCGCTGGAATGCATTCAGTCCGGAGCACACGAGATCTTTCAATGAGTAAAACGAGCCTGATCCTGAGGCTTACGAGTGTATGTTCAGTGATTTGTAGAAGGGATTTGGAGGCATTACCGTGTGTGTCTGGCAGAATGTCCTTTAGACAACATTGCTGCCTCGACACAGACCTTGGTCCATGATTGTGCAACGCAGGGGACGCCGGAGTTTGTGTGTGCTCGACTCCTAGAGGGTTCATTCGAAGTGACTTAATGATATGAGGTCACCGTGTTATTAAAGGACAGAGCTCAATTGACTCCTTGGACTGTAATAAAAGACTCACTGTGCGCACAATGTGGCATCTTAAAAGTTGAATTTTTGTTTTAGTGCAGTGGTTTCACCTGATCAGCTCCACAGAAAAACCGCTAGAGTTTCTTTTGGAGCTCTTCCTTTCTGGGCAAACGTTCTCCTTCGTGCTCGTCTGGCATTTTTTTTATTCCATGTAATTACAGAAGGGATACCTTATCTGTTCTCCAAAGAAGTTCCCAACCCTCTCCCAGCATGGCAGTATGGAAGAAGCAGCTGCGGAGCGACGGCGTCCGCGGGTCCTTGAGCTGCGCGCCGCTGACACAGGAGTTGAGTGTATTAGCTCGCTGGCAGGCGGACGCGTGGCCCTGATTGCAGCCTCCAGAAGCAGGTTTATGTTTCATCACGCACCCGTCCACCGCACTTCATAAAAAGCAAATAAAACTTCTCGCTGGCAATGGCATAATAACAACGGCGCTCGCTAATGAGCTAATTAAAGAGTCGTAAATTCTGCTTTGGCCCCTGAGTGAGATTTGAAAATTCGTGACGTCAATATTTTTATATTTTTTCGAGGAGGCTCCTGTGTTTAAAACAGTGGACGGCGGCTTACATAACATGACATATTCTTCCCATCGGCGTCAACCAGCGTTTCAATGAGTTCACACTTTTCTCCAGCGTGATGACTGATGTCTCTGTAGAGAGCTCCTTCACGTCTCCAACTTTCAAGGGTGATGTTCGTCATGTAAGGGTGGACGTATTTACCCGCTTTGAAGTTCGCAGCCCACAGAAAAAACCATGACATCATGTTACGGTTTTGTGAAAGTTTCAACCGCTGCACTTTTGAATCGGCTGCCATACAGAACGAACTTCGTGAAAAACCTACAAGTGGATTTTGTTGCTTTCTGATGCTGGGATGAGGATCAGCTCCTCCAAATGGTCCTCAGTTTGGTGTTGATGAGATCCTTCACCGAGGTGAGGACTCAAGTGTCATGGAATCCTGGGGTAGGATGGATCTTTGGTCTGGAGGAATGAAAAGAGAAAGACCCACAATTACAGGTTCATTTCAACTCTCAGCAGCACTGGAAAAGCAAAAAGCAAAAAAAAAACTCCAAAATGTCCAAAATATTTGTTTCCATCAGGACTTATAATACATAAGTGTGTCAAAATGTAGAAAATTTCAGATACATTTTTGTGTGGAAAAATGGTTCATATAATTAAATATTATGACCAGAGACCATGAACCCACATATGATGCCATAGCCCACATAATTTATGTCTCCCTGAATGTTTTGCATAACAACTCAGCATAACAATGAAAAAACGTAGACTATTATTTCAATATAATGAACAGAAAACACTGAACAACATAAAAAACTATACGTCGAATAAAAAAGTCCAGAAACTCAACACATGCGCCCATACAGTACAATATACACTTAAGTAATTATTTGAAGGTTCCTCAAACACTTGGCAATCACCCTTTGTTCTTGTGATGTCATCATTACGTTCTCACAAAAAGAAAAACAAGAATTTAACAAAATTATGAATAAAGTGTGTTGCCAGATCTGCTTTTTAGAGAACTTTTTTTGAAAATGAGCGGGAAGTTGTTAAATAAGTAACCCTTATCTGAGAGAGACTCAAAGTAAAACCACTGCAGCTCCAAGAAAAGCAAGTTGATTTGGATTTGGAATTCATTCAGAATGTCTTCTATGCAGCTGCTTTAAAAAGTCCCACAATGCATTTGGAATAGGTGAATATTTTAAGGTATAAATTCAGTTTGTCCAGTTTCAATCAAGGTTAATCTGGCTTTGATCTATGCTTAAATTCAGCACTTCGACCTCAGCTGACTCCAGTCCTGATATGTTTGAAGACCGAACTGCTTCTGGATATACGTTTAATCTTCTTTCAAACGTGTTCAGGAGCAAAAGACTCCAGCTTTGTCCTTGTCGAAGGTTTCTTTTAAACACATTCCCTGGCTACGAAGCCTCGCTGCTGCTCCTCCGTCGATGGCATCTTGACATATCCAGCCTCATATTTCCACCATTAACCGACGTATTGGCCTGTCAGAGTTGAAGAATGTCTGTGGATGTGTTGCAAATGTACCACTCTTCCTGGTTGTGCAGCTGTAGGTGGCGTTGCAGCCCCAGCTCCGGCTGAATGAGTGACTCTGGCAGGTCTCTGGTCGGTGTGGTTTTGGGGCGAACCCAAGCCTCGCACAGAAGCAGCCTGGCCGCGGTCGGGGTGTTTGACTTAAGCTGGATCTTCTGTTACACACGAGACCTCGGCTTTTTCTTCTGTCCCGTCACATGTTCGTCTGCTGGACACGCGTGGATCTGGTGTGTTCCGCCATGTTTGGATTGGGCAAACCTTCATTGTAGTCCAGTGTGCCATTGGTTAACTGAGGGTTTCACTTTTACCCGTCGTAGACGCCAAAACCCTTCCTAAAATGTGTTGCACGTGTTCAAACAACGGGGCTCCCAAAAACATCAAACCATGAGTGTCTTCATTAGTCTTTTCTATCAACGAGGTCGAAGGCTGCTCAGGCCTAGACACGTACGCCAGCGGTAGGCGTCGACAGAGGAGTCCAATAAAGACACAAAGAGGAAATCTGTCCCATCAGGTGCAATCCAAGCGTTGGCAGATGACTGGGAGCGAGGCGTGCCTGTCTGCTGCTAATGGGCAAACTTGTTGGCCCGTGCCTGTTTTTCCTCGCCGTTCCTTTGAAGGTATGCGAGACATCTGCAACAAAAAAGGGGTGTGCCCCGCTTATTGTGATGGCGAAGGGAAGTGGCTGAGTGAGGTACCTGACAGGGAGCCAGCATAGAAGCATCTCTGGAGCGTTTGATGTGGCTGACTCTTTGAAGCACTGACACCCTTCTCTGTTTCCACAGTGCCTGGAGCCTTGCAAGGAATCCTGGAACCTGAAGGAAAACCAATGCCAGGATTTATGCGAGGTATGTCACTACCACAGACTATTTGCATTCTTGGTGGTAAAATTCAATCAGAGGAAAAGTTTGAGGGGAGTGTGAAATAACTCGCACACTCACGACACTTTGGACTGGAGTCGTTTCATCCGCCGGGCCCACGTAGTGGCCCAGAATGTAAACAGAACAATCCTTGTTAGCCGAGAGAGCCGGCTGTTTGCTGCCAGGCGTTTTGGATGAGAAGAACCCTGATGTGTTTTTTTTTCCCCTCCTCCAGCCTCTCTTTCCGAAGAAGCACTACGAGTGTCTGACGAGCTGCGAGTTCCTGAAGTCGGTGGAAGGAGTGAAGCAAGGCGACTGTCCCGCTCCGGAGAAGGCCAGCGGGTTCGCCGCCGCCTGCGTGGAGAGCTGCGAGGAGGACGCCGAGTGTTCCACTGTCAAGAAGTGCTGCTCCAACGGTTGCGGCCACACCTGTCAGCTGCCCAAAAACCTCTACAAAGGTACACCTGCGCCATTATGTCAGGAATCCTACTGCCTTTGGCTCTTCCTGGAAACCTCTGTAGAATGAAATCCAATAACAAATCCACATCCACACGGGAGACGTTTTTACATACCAAATTATCAATCCACCACCATCACACTTCAATAAGAGGAATGCTGCTGCCAGCTGGTTCCTCCCGAAGGAAAGTAAGAAGTTACTGAAATGATTTGTGGTTTTGGCTCTTCAACCTGCTGAGGGGCAAAACCAATAAAGTATTGCGGAGAAGGATAACCCTTTTACTACGACCAGTGTATGCAGGTGTGTTTCATTGGATATAATGGTGGAGCGCACAGTTTTTTTTAAAAACAAAAAAAAACTGAATGAATAAAAATCTAAGACATGATTAATCATGGTGAGTTGATCGGTTAGAACTTTTTGACATATGTACAATAACACATTATCACTCCTAGACTTTTTATTATTCACTTGTTGGCAAGTCATTGTCCATCCAGTTGTTTTTAACTGCTGTGGTAGAACTTTAACTGACCTGAAACTAAACTAATATGTATTTATGATGGTTTTGAATCATATGATGACATATGATTATGACATCTTTTCTATTTTTTATTATTATATTTATGACACATAAACATGTGAAACAACACTAGATAACTAGTTTTCTAACTAAAAATAAATACATTACACACTCACTTTCTAATTCAATAAACACTCCATAATCAGTCAAGTCAAGTTGTCAAATATGCATGTATTGAGACATACAGCATAAATGAAATTGTGGTCCTCTCTGACCCACGATGCAAAACATTAAAGAATGAAAGACTTAACAGTTAAAGACTTAAACAGACATTAATTAAAACATTCAGGAAAATAAATACAAATAAATTACCAACAAAATGAAATAAATAATCAACAAACTTAAATAATCAACTAATAGACATTCTTTGTCTCACTCCCTCTCAGTGAACTCACCACATTGACTGGGTGTATTTCTCGTCATTGTGAAAATGATTAACATGAATGAAAATATCTTGTTGTCTATTGTCCTGCCGATGGTTCCGCGCACACGCTGTTTTAAACTCAGCTCATAGTGGATTGTCGCCGACCTAAGCATCAACCTCAACCGAGTTTTGTCAGCAATAGCCGTTATAGGCGATATTTTTCGAAGCCACATGGGTAACGCCAGCAGTATCTCCAGCTCCAGCGATCCTCTGCCTAATGTTGTGTGCTGCTGGAGCGACATTAAAACACTCTCAGCTCAGAGTGGCACGGCCCGGGGCCAAAACAAAGTTATGGAGGAATGGAAACGACGGAGGATGAGTCTAAATCAACTTTGAACCGCAGCTGTAACGGCTTGTGTCGGAGTCACCAGCCGCACGAGTGCTCGGTCCCCACGGCAGCCGGGCGGACGCTGGCGCTGCACTTGATTTGGTGGATCTCCTCGGGGACTTCACGGTGGATGTCACGCTCCAGAGGTGAACAGCATGTTAATTTGAAGGGATGAATGGCTGCACAGCCTCGAAAAATTTGCCAACAGTCAATGAAAACCATGAATTTGTTTCGTAAGAGCAGCTTTTTTTAGACAAACACCGTAACCACAGTGCTTATACCCTGCAAGTATAAAGAGACGAGATAAGTAAGTAAGTAAGTAATTTTTATTTGTATAGCGCTTTTCCAGACCAGGGTCACAAAGCGCTTAAACAATCAAAACAATACTCAATAAAGTATATACTTTAAAGGTCAAGATAACACTCAGAACAACACAGGAGTTCCAGAAAATCAAGGAAAAGCCTGAACAAATAAAAACGTCTTAAGATTTTTCTTAAAAGAGTCAGTAGATCCATCAAGCGTAAAGAGAGAGGAAGATTGTTCCAAAGCTTAGGAGCAACAGCCTGGAAGGATTTCTCTCCTCTGGTCCTGAACCGTGTGCGTGGAACCATCAGTAGATTCTGATCCACAGACGTCAGAGCCCGAGCTGGGATGTAAGGCTGGATCAGATCAGTGATGTAAGGAGGAGCCTGACCATGAATAGCTCTGAAAGTAAGAACCAGAATTTAAAAGTTAATCCTGAAAGAACCTGGAAGCCAGTGAAGAGTTTTAAGGATCAGAGAAATGTGAGTTCTTCTACTTGAGCGGGTCAGAATTCTCGCTGCAGAGTTCTGAATCAACTGCAGGCGAGACAGCTCCTTCTTGTTAAGACATGAAAATAAACTGTTGCAGTAGTCCAGACGAGAAGAAACAAACACATGGATTACAAGCTCCAGATCATGTTCCAAGAACACAAGTTTAGAGATTTTTCTCAGTTGAAGGAAACAGTTTCTGGTCAGTTTTCTACAGTGTTGAACAAGAAAAATAAGGGCCTCTATGAATTATTTTTAACATTATTTTAACACCATTTAGACATTTTCACTCATCTCACATCTGCTGCATACTCTCTGGATATCTGTCTGCATTTTAATGCAGTTAACAAACAAGTAAGAGTGTTGTGAAAAAACATACTGCAATGTTCCGAAGTATCAATTTAAAAGCCACTAAGACCCACAGGATAAGGTCACGTTAACCTTTAGAGAAAACATGGCTCCCTATCGTAGTAAACAGATAGGACAGTATTAAACATAAAACTAATCAGTAGTAAAAGCAAAAAAACATAAGAGCTCATCATACATGTCTTAATTAGTTAGTTGTGAGTGTGTGTGCGTGTATGTGAGATCTGAGTTGCTGGAAGCCATTAGCAAACACAAGCAAAGTGAAATAGAGCATTTCCCCCCTCAGAGATCACTATCAGATGTTGTGTAGAGCCGCCGCTCAACTTAACTGAGAGGGAAAAAAAAAAGTTTGTGCGGAGGAGTGTCGGAACATGGACCTCCACCCAAACGTCCACATCAAACGGGTTCATTTGCAACACAGGTGTAGGCGGCTTCAGACAGAGCAGGTGTTTGTAGACATGTGTTTATCCTCGCGCTCCGTCTCGCCACATACAAATAAAACTGTCGCCGTCCAGATGAGGCCTTGGAGCTGACGTCTGGACCAACACATCTGGGGGTAAATGTGTCACATTATCACCTGTGCCTGAGCCCGTGGAGGGCGGGTCTGCTGGCAACAGGAAGTGGGCGTGGCTCTGCGGCTTCAGGCTCTTGTTGTGAACACTCAGAGTTGAAATGCGTGCATTGTGGGAGTTAATTAGTGGAAGAGAAACTATTCGATGTAGCCGCGGCGTGTCTTCATGCCCCCGCTGATGCACCCCAAACTCATTTGTTGCTTGATCATGTTGAAGCAATCAATCTGATCGTGACTGGAGCCCATTCAGCAAAATCCTCTGCAACTTGTTTACTTTTTTCTTTTCTTATGGATCATGAAAGTGAAGTCTTTTATCAGATTCTATCCCTTCTCGAGACGTCCTACTTTCTTGAGCGACTACTGACCCTTTTACATCTGACTTATAAGAAGACCTTCAGAATTGACCAGATTTAATTCATAGTAGAACAAGTTTAGTCTTGTCTGAATACACGTCTTAACTTGACTTTGACCGCTTTTTAATTAACAAAGACTAGCACATATTTTACAAAGTACCGTTTCAGATTCTTCTTTTAAATTCCTTCTTCATCAGGGATTCTTTAGTATATGTATTGTCTTCTTAACACTTTCTCTATTAGTTTTGATCCTAGTTATTTTTATTATGAGATCACCAAGTTTAGTCCTGCTTTGAGAAGATTACAGTGTTACAGTGAAATTCTCGGTGCAGCGAGTCAATGACAGATATGGTAGTTCAAGTTAATATTTGTGTTATATTAGTTCAGCGAGCCCTTTTCTGGTTCCATTAAAATGCAAGTTTTTCTCAGACGTTCAAATTGTTATTTTACTCATTCTACTGACCTTGTCATTGTGTACTCAAGTAGACCTTGTCAATAATGATTAATTTAAACTAAATTATTATGTCACAAAGACCTAATTTGACTTCCTATTTCACTTGGGTTTTTCTTGTTTATGTAAGACGTCCTGTTTTTTTTCTTTCTTAAACCTCTTAGGAACTTGAGACTTATGAACTTGACTTCATATTAAGTCTTTTTTTCCGATGGTTTTTTCAGATCTCTTAGTTGGTCAAGACAAATATTGTACTTTCTCGTTAACCACGTTCCATTTCCATCGTGTCTGGCGTTTCTAGTCAAGTAATTTCGCAAGACTATTTCATGCATCCTCCCTTTTTTTTTTACAAGGTACTCGTTGTCACAAATGTATTGCATGTCCTGATGTACATTTTACAAACTAATCATTTAGCTGCTTTAAGAATTTATGTTTTAGACTACCTAGTTAACATAGATTCAAGTGCTTGTGTCTGCTTGTTCAATTTCTTTGGTGGAACTTTTGTACTCCCACACTGAAAATATTCAAGCGTCAACAGGAATCTTCTGCGGTGCTTAATGAGAAGGATAATTGAGATTGTCGCCTCACAAAGTGGAGTATTCGTATTTGGTGTTTTTAGCCTCAAAATAAATCACAACTGATTATATCCTCTGATGGTATTCAGCTTCTTCGGTGGTGACCTCAGCAGCAGTTAAAAAACGGTGGTTACATCGTCAGTATTTTGCAGAACTCTCTTGGAAGGAAAGTGGCACGTGAGATAAGAGCTGTTTAGCGGATGATCATCACTCAACCTGATGCATTCTTGTGGTACGAGAAGATTCCCTGCAGTTCTTACGAGTCTCTAAAATGTTATTGATGCAGTGTAGTTGTTGGATGCTTCGCTCTCCTCCACGTTACATCACAGTCCTGGCATCGTAGGAAGAAACTGTGTGGCTGAGCTCTGGAGGAAACCTGACACCTGAAGTTATCTTTGGATGGAGTATAGTAAAAAGTAAGCGATATACCCCCCCCTACCATAAACGTGTTGCGGAAGAAATCGACTGTGTGCTTTTAGCGAGTGCGGTTTTCTGCGACTTTGTGGGAAGATGAGCTAAGACAGAGGAGGAATGCTGCGGTCATCCTGGCGTGCATTATCAGGCAGGAAACGTGACACGTTGGTTCACACACGGCCTGACGGATGGAGCTGTGAAACCACATGACGGTGACCCCCAGCTGGGATGCAGAGAGCTGTTATCAAGCGACAAAACTCCATAAGCAGGCGTCTCAAGGCTTCTCCGCTGCCTCGCGGCACTCGAATGAATCAATCAAATGTTTTTCCTTTACTGTTGAGGAATTAGAGACTTGAAAACCGACGCGCTCGGCGGCGGCCTTGACTGTGTTTATTCTCTCGGCTGTTTAGAAATGCAGCGCGGCAGTGACAGAGGTCTCGCGTAATGGTCTGAAGTGCTGTTTGATTTATCGCCCGCCGTTGGATGTATTCAACCTCCTCTTGTACGTCCAAACTTGCTTTTCCAATCTCCATCTCATTATCACCGCGGCGGCACTCAATCAAGCGCTCGCCACCATAAATCTGCCGCGGGGCCAACCGCACTTCATAGATCTCCAGTTAATGCACATATAGTTGACGCATCAACTTTTGTCTGGATGCAAATACTGTAAGTGGTGTGAGCCATTAGCGAGAACTTCAGCACGCGACTGCGGCCGGGGAATATCAGAACGTGTCGGAGGAGAAAGATGATGCTGTTGACCTATGCAGTTTGTTCGATCCCTCCCGCTGAGGTCAACTCTGAGGGGGTCGTTTATCTTCTCGAGTGACCCTCCGAACAGAGAGAGTACATGCAAATGTTGAGCCAGCGTCTGTCCAACTCTACAAATCAAAACACAAGTTTCCAGCTGTGTTTGCAAGACAGTTTGTCTAATAGTTTATGATATAATGCTGTCAATTTATTTATTAAATTAATCACAATTTGAAAATCATTGGGCCGTGATTTATCATGATTAATCCCAAATAGAAACCTCACTCAAGTATAGAAAACTATAGAAGATCACGCCGCCAATTTGATTCTCTGGTAGCTTGCTGTCACTGTAACTTTGTGCGCAACAATGGTCATTACGGTAGATTTGTATGATTCATAATGATAAACAAATATTCCTTTATTCACGCTGGTGTGTCCAGCATGGCAGTCGACCCAGAAAAACGTGTTTAAGTGAATGGAAGGACCAGATCTTTAAACATTTTTTCTATTGTTCAACCAAATGTATCCACTGAACTAGCATGCCTCAGCATGCAGTCAACTTGATATTTAAATAACAACATTTTTTGGGCTAATGGCCTCAAAGTATTAGACGCATTTTGTTCTACTGCCATGAGTCTAAAACATCACGTCAAAAGCATGTCTTTAACAGGTGCAATCTTGGGGTCTTTAAACACAAGACATCATAATATGATGTTGAAACTTATTAATACTACGTATTATTTGAAAACCCTCGCATTGTGGCGGAGCCTCACAGAGTAATACTACAGAGCATTGCGGTGTTGCCTCGTAGCAAAGTCCTACCAAAACATTTTTAAGATTTTTACTGTCGTTTCGAATTAATATATAAGCCGCACTCTCAATTTTTGAGAATTAAAGGTTTTAAAAGTGTGCATTATAGTCCAAAAAATACAGTATTTTTTTTAAAAGGTGTGAATTAAATTGACTCACTATAAGGGTTTAGATGTGTCTGTGTTTTGTTGTCCTGTTAAAAGGGAATTTTCAATATTTGAAAGGTTGTTTGACACTTTTGTTGTCTCACTACATACTAAACTACATATGTATTGATAGAAACCAGGTAGGTCGCTCTCCTTGACCCTGAGATAACACAAGGGATACCACAAATACAATTGTTTTTTGAGCCTTCGGGTCACCTTGACCCTGAGGTAGCACAAGAGTTAAGCGAACAGTTGTGACCTTTGCTCTGGAAAACTGTTCCAAACGCAACTTTTGGATATTTTACCCCCGATATAAAAGATCTGTTGCTGAAGTAATTGTTATGATTAAGATTTGCTCATTTTTCTGTCTCCTCCAGGAGTGCCTCTGAAGCCGAGGAAGGAGCTGGTGTTCTTGGAGCAGTCGTCCGGGCAGCTGGAGATCCGCTGGTCGTCCAAGTTCAACATCTCGGTGGAGCCGGTCCTGTACGTGGTGCAGCGTCGCTGGAACTACGGCATCCACCCGAGCGAGGACGACGCCACCGACTGGGAGACTGTGGCTCAGGTGGGAGTCTTCAAGGCGACTGCTTTTAAATCCTGCCAGCTTTTTGTTCCTTGAGTGGTTTGATGGGACCGCTGGGATAGTCAGACTTGAGTTCCATATGTCGGACGGGCGGCACGCCAAAGCTCGCCCGTGGATTCCTCGCTGTCACAGTGTATTTAAAACCGTAGTGAAGAGAAACACACGGATGACTGATGTGACTGTGAGCTCGCACGCCGCCCTGACCTCTCGTGACCCCTGACCCCTATGGTTTGCTCTCTTCCCATCTGTCCGTCAGACCGCAGAGGAACGGATCCAACTGGTCGACATCAGAGCGAGCAGATGGTACCAGTTCAGAGTGGCTGCAGTCAACGTGCACGGGACCCGCGGCTTCACTGCACCCAGCAAACACTTCCGCTCCTCCAGAGGTCTGTCTATATGTGTGTGTGTGTGTGTGTGTGTGTGTGTGTGTGTGTGGGGGTGTGTGTGTGTGTGTGTGTGTGTGTGTGTGTGTGGGTGTGTGTGTGTGGGGGTGTGTGCATGTGTGGTCTCTCACTGTGTTAAATCCTGTTTCACACCTTCTCCATTTGGTACAGGACTAAAGCAGGTGGAGTTTCTGGAAAGTAGTTTGAGGCTGAATCAACATTTGTCTTTTTTCTGATGCTTAAGAAACCTTATTAAAAACTCTATAACTGTAACATTATGAGCTCATACTAACTATACCTGGACTAAAGTTTCATGAAATCAAAGTTAAACTGAGTAGAAATATTTCATCCTCTTGTTCAACTGCTTTACATTATACAGATTTAAAGCCATTTTAAGAAACCGTTTCCCTTTGAAACTTATTTCTTTCCTTTCAATTACATATTAATTTAATTAATTTATTGCTTTATAAAACATTTTGTAAATTTAATAATATGGCCTTTTTCAAATGATTTATCATCTCTCAATTTAATGTTTATCCAAAAATGTTTTATGTTATTTACTACTTTGTTTTTCATCAAAGTAAATCATCTTTTTTTTAGATTATATCTGATTTTTTTTAAATCTACATATATTTTGCCTTCTTATTTTTAGTAATTTACTATTCACATGTGTTTGTCAATCTTAATTAATTAATTTTGTATATTGAAACATGATATTACTCAAAAAATGAAAATAAAATAGTTCATCTTAATTAATTAAATTGTAATGATTGTTGATGACTCAACACTAAATAAACTTATAGGAAGAGCAAATTTACACATTAACTAAAAAACTGTGCGATCAAGTATACAACGATGAAATCATGATCCACATTAATCACGACAAAAACACACAAATCCTTTAATTAATATGTTAACTTTCTTTCCTAAAGCAAACTTGTCAAACCTAAAGCAAACTCACGGCGGAGTCACTTCCACTAATGAGAAGTGAGTGAGTGAACATAACATCACTTCTCTGGGCTGTAACCAGATATTAAGTTGCACCTTCAAAGCCGGGGCATCCCCACTGAGCGGCCGCGAACAGAGTAATGTGTCGAAATTAGTCAGAACAGATTTCAAATGAATGCCTGTGTTGTCGGGCCAGTCGAGGGAGTGATGTCATGCTGACACGTCTCAGATCTTTGTTTCAGATTAGCTAACTTACGCGGTGGAGCCACAGTTTTCACTGTAAACTACATTCAGGACTTATTTATTTGATGAATGATGTAGTTTCACTCTCAGTCCATTCACATCAGTGCAGCGAGCACACTTCATTCAACAGAGCTAGTAAATAACTAAAATGTAGCATTGAAAAAAAAGAAGAGCTTTGTAAAACTATTGCATGAATACCAAACACAAAACCACAGTCAGTAAAACAATCATAAGATTCCAAAAACGTTATTCAGATAAAAAAAAAGAGAAAAGGTTTTATTATTGCTCAAGACAATTTTGGGGGGAAAAAAATGCTAAGCTCATAATATAACTAATCAAATGGGTTAGCATTTAGCATTTACAACTGTGTCATGTTCTACACATCATAGTTTTACATTTGAAACCATTTTTTATACTCAAGTATGACAAATTTAATTGAAGAGGTTAAAAAGATTTTTTCATTTTGAGTAAAAGATTTTGATAAATAGCGACATTAGCAATTTGGTTTTAAAAAAGCAGCTAGTGTGCTAGCAATTCACTCGTCTTGGTCTTGTAAAACCTGGAATTTTTAACTTTGGTACATTATATTCTGTCAATACCAGTACATTTAAAACTTCGATACTATGCGGTGACGGAAAACGTTGTCAATCTAGCTTAACAAGAACTCGAATAGTAAGAAAATAAACAAATGATTTTTTTGTGATGTGCAAAAACGTCTCACGCAGTTATGAAAGGTACATGGAAATACATCCCAATATGTTTATAAATAAATGTGTTTTTCATAGATAATGTCAACTAGCTCAAAGTTTTCGAGAGGTTTTATTTACCTGCCAAACTTTGAGAAGTACTTGACCTGTCAATCCGTCGTCATCCCACCCCAGAGTTTTGCTCATGTCCCTCCACTTGAACGAGGCAATAGGTGGAGAGGATTCTGCTGCAGGGAGTAAAATGATCCCCAATCAGGCCAATCCGAACCAGACTGCTGATAGCTTGACGGGAGCTGTCATGGTTCCGATGGTACCGTCTTTATTGACTCAGTGTTCTTTTATCATCTGACTGCAATTTCACCCGACTTTTCTTTGCAAAGCAGCAATTTGTCAGAAGCAACTGCTTGTTTATCTTTCGTTGGCGCTGGACGGATCCGATGTGTCCGGTGGTGTTGTTGCTCCAGTTTGAAAGTGTTTCAGGTGCGAGCGGGTCGGGCGGGAGAGCCAACTGGGTTTGTGGCGTGAATCATTTTCTCATTACGGAATATTCCCTGCGGTCTGGGGTCTGGCATGTGGCCCGGGTTGGGCTGACACCAGGAGCCGGCTGGGTCGCGGCACACGCATTAGTCGGGGCACCCGAATGAGCAGCATGTGTTTGTTGACCTCTGACCTCCACTTTTGGGTCCAACTCTGTGGTGACATGACACCTGTCATAACATCTCGTGGCAGATTGTCAATGCAGGACTAATGACTCTACACAACGTCACACCGGGTCCCCTCGGTTCTGATCCACAGGTGGTGAAAAGTAGTTTGAGGGATTGCTCGGGTCCGAGTCCTTCCTTCTTCTGTCTATTTGTGTACTAAGTGTGGATTGCTGGTCCTTAGATCCGGCCGCCCCTCCGACCCCTGTCGGTCTGCGAGTCACCAACATGACGCAGGGAGAGGACGCGCTGGTGACGGCCCGTCTCAACTGGACTCTGCAAGAGGAACCCGACATCCCGATCCATCATTACAAAGTGTTCTGGAGCTGGACCGTGCCCAGCAAGTCTCTGGTTCCGTCCAAGAAGAAAAGAAGAAAGACCACCAACGGGGTAATCCACTCGCTCTCTGAAACCTTTGCTCTCTGTCCATCTGGACTCGTTTCTCGTCGCATCAGACATGGAAAAAAAATCGGTTGGTCTCCACAACAAGGCCGGACATGCGTCAATCAAAGTTTTAATAAAGTACCATCTCAAGGACCGCAGAATGATTCATCAGTGAGTCACAGAGACCTTCATATTCGATTGTGTTTGAACTGAGTCCCTTGTAGATTTTGTGTTCACTTTGTGTGTGTCAGAACACATTGTAGTCGCCCACTGAAACACTTTTATACGACACACAGTTCCGAACGACAGTCCAGTTCATCTGTAGACTCTGAAAACACATGTCAGCGTTTGTTGTGTTTTTCTCTCATACTGTTGCTACACAAAAGTCGATTCACTAAAACCAGATTATTAAAGTCCACTTTCACAATTTGTCAGTCAAAACGTCAGCTGAATGACCACCCCGGCGCAAGATTAATTTTTCCAAAAGCATGTTGTAAATGAAACCCTTAGAGTCAAATTGCAAGCAACATGCCCCAGAACCTGTTTCAGTAGACAACCACAGAACCAAAGCGTCAACCATTGGCCACAGAACCAGCCCGTCAGTAGCCAGCCACGGTAATAAAGCGTCAGTAACCAACCACGGTTAACAGTGCGTCTGTAGCCAGACACAGAACCAGTGTGTCAGTAGCCAGCATCAGAACCAGGGCGCCAGTAGCCAGCCACAGAACCAGAGCGTCAGTAGCCAACCACGGAACCAGAGCGGCAGTAGCAGGTCATAGAACCAAAGCTTCAGTAGCCAGCCACAAGACAAAAGTATCAGTTGCCAGCCACATAACCAGAGAGCCAGTAGCAGGCCATAGAACCAAAGCGTCGGTAGCCAGCGACAGAACCAGAACGTCATTAGCCAGCCACAAGACAAAAGTATCAGTTGCCAGCCACAGAACCAAAGAGCCAGTAGCAGGTCATAGAACCAAATGGTCAGTAGCCAGCCACAGAACTAGAACATCATTAACCACCAACAAGACAAAAGTATCAATTACCAGCCACAGAACCAGAGTGTCACCGCCAGCTGTAGAACGAGAGCATTGATAACCAGCAACTGAACCAGAGTGTTAAAAGCCAGCAACAGAACCAAACCACAATAGAAAACAACGGTACTAGATCGTAATTTTCCAGCCACAAAACCAAAGCGTCATATACAGCTAGAGAACCAAAGCATCAGTAGCAAGCCACAAAACAAAAGCGTCAACAGTCAGACACAATACTTAAGCGTCAAGAGCCAGCCACAGAACAGATGTGTTTTAAAGACATGAAAATGGGTTTTACTTTTCCATCAGTACTACTTAAAAATAGTGTTGCGTAATTTAGCCGAAATATTCAACATTTGAATATAAATGAAACCCCCACAGGTGAAAATTGTAGAAACTTAATGTGAAAAGATTTGACGACTTTATAATAAGTTAACTTTCTACTGTCAGAAAACCTTGAAAGGTCATGGAAAAGACCAGATTAAGTGAAATGTATCTCCGATTGATTTACTCGCAGAAGTGAAAAATATCACTCGGTTCAAGGCTGCTATTCAATCATTAAATGTCCGTCTCAATCATTTATTTAGAGAACATCTCCAGGGATGTGTGTGTCTGAGTGTGTAGGTGTGTGTGTGGAACGATCAGTTGATCAGAGATGAGCAGGAGTGTCTAGACACCTCCGCTGAGTTAGTTTTAGAACCGTGGAGCAGATGTGACACAAAGAGACACCTACAGACATGAGTTCGGCACCTCGGGGGCTTTGGAAAGCTCCCTGCTGCCGCGAGAATGTCAAAACATGCTCTGTCAATCACAAGAACTCATCAACACTGAGTCGGAATGCGCAGAGAGTGAGGAAGCCCCGGGAGGCTCTGATAACACGCTCTCTTAAAAGACCCTGAAGGCCATATCCACACCAGGACGCCTTGCTCCGGCTCCACATGTGCTCTTAATAAACCGGACATCCCCGCCAGCCCGGATGGCGAGCTCCCAGCCAGCTCTGAGAAGAAGTTTTAACAAAGTTTGTTCTCTTTAGGCTCAGAGCTGGGTGGACCTGGAGGGTCTGCAGGCCAACAGCAGCTACAGCGTGGAGGTGCAGGCGGTTACTTACTGGGGGCAGGTGCGACTGAAGAGCACCAAGGCCACCATCCACTTCTTTACGGGCAAGGATAATGGACCAGGTAAGAGTCAGGGTTCACAAAAACACATGGGCTTAAACTTTTTGAACTTTAAAGACAAACACACTTGAGAGGATCAGAGGATTTTCAGAAGTAAAAAAGGGAAAATTAACGATTGTGTTGCTAAAGACAGGATTTGACATTCCATAGTTCTAAGTTTTATACCTTCAAATGAAGCAGAATACTCAAACTTTGTGCTCATTTAGAAGTTACTACATTAGCATCCAGCATATCAAGAGTAGAACCACCCAAACACAGACCAGATTTCACCTGCACTTGAGTAAAGAGTTGCTTCTCATACATACAGGTATCTCTTGAACGAAATATTGATACTGTAAATAAGAATAATGTTTCTCTTAGCTGGCAATAAGAGGTTCCCATTAATGATGCACTATAGTAAAAATACAATAAACTGTGTATTGAGTTCACTGATAGGGCGTGACACAAAGTGTGGATTGAGTTGTAGAGTATTTATTGAGTTATAAAGTTTTAAAAAGTAAGTTGGAAGAATTACTTGTTCAGTTTTGTTTCACATGTTTTAAGTCCAACTCAAAACCATCATGAATAAATATTAGTTTACTTTCAGTTCAGGGATGTTTCCATGTAACATTTTTCCAGGAGTTAAAAGTTTCTGATTGTTAATCCGACAAATAGATCAAACTGATCAACCTTATTGAATTATTCATCCGTGTTTGGATGTTATATAGTTATATAAAGTCATGTTTTATATAATTAAATAGTTAATAATTATTAAATTAATAATATGATTTAATAATATTATCAAATAGTAAGTACACAGTCAGCCTGTGAATATTTAAATTGTACCTTATTGTTTTTAAGCCAATCAATCATTGTACATTAAAAAAATTCTTAATTTAAACAAAAAAAAGATCTGTAGATAATTGTAGTCACAAAATCATTAATAATATTATTCAAAAAGCTTGCCAAAATGTACTTGACGTGATCAAGATTTTAAATGCCAAGTCAACTTTAAAAAGAGAACTTTATAACACATCCAGAATAATAATAATGTACAGAGCCGGTATTGTTTTTACCCTACATGTAGAATGATATACAATCTGGGATTATTGAGTATTTTGTTGACGTAAGAAATAAAATGAGTGATTCTTCGATCATACATGCTCTTTGAGCAGCAGTGTCCACGTCATGTCGAGCCTCAGCTCAGTGCAGTGTATATTTAAGTATGTCTCCAGGGAATTGAACCTCCAACCTTGGCTGTGTTGCGAGTCGAATGCATTTATCCATAAAGAACACGCTGTGAAGACCGCGGCTCCACAAAGAGTCGACTGTTTCTCTTCCTCGGTTTGCAAGCGGCAAACGTTTCTTCTTCTCTTTTCCCAGCTAAACCCGCACTTAAACCCAAGAAGGACGAGATCCCCCCTCTGGGTTCGACTCTGCACAAACGACCCTCCGGACCTCTGGAGGTGGGCACGCCCTTCTACCAGGACAGCCAGCTCCAGGTCCGCGTCTACTGGAAGAAGCGAGGAGGTAACTGCAAACCCCTTTTTCAAGCTGGAATTGAATTAGCACCCCATCAATCACGGTGACTCATGTGCTCCGTAATTAACTGTTAGGGTTGGATCCCAGTTCCCGAAAACAATGGGAGATTTGCTTTATGATCCGAGCGGACCGTTGGTCGTGAGGGGAAAGTTGTGCACGCAGGCTGGTGAAGTCCAGCCACTGTTTGGTAAAGAACAATAAACACAGTGCTGGAACGGCCGTGTGGTTTTATTGACAGCTGTGTTTAATAGATCCTGGACTCTGAAGGATTTGGGTTTTACTAGATCT
This sequence comes from Callionymus lyra, assembly GCF_982586985.1. Lineage (NCBI taxonomy): Eukaryota > Metazoa > Chordata > Actinopteri > Syngnathiformes > Callionymidae > Callionymus > Callionymus lyra. The sequence goes on from NC_141829.1 coordinate 24,451,137, forward strand.
GATGTCATGTGGAGCAGAAGTGGTCAGGCAGCACAAAGAGTTAAAGAGCGCCGGTTCCTTTCTGTTAGAGTGGAAAGTATGGGACCTTGAAAGCAACACTCTCAGGGCAACCTGTCAGGACGCATTGACTGCGCCATGTTGCGCTGCTAATATATGTCATCATCCACGCCAGACTCCTCGTCTTGGAGTCAGAAACGAAGGCTGCAAACAAGACCTGGTGAGACACCAACTGGATCAGTTGGAGACAGGGTTGGCCCGGGCGACTGTTGGCCGGAGACCAGAGTTGTGTAAAGAGAGAGCGATCACGCACGAGCGGGGAACGACGTTAGTTTCAGTTACACAAGTGTGCATTAACAAGAGTTTAACAATACAGGAAGATGAAGGATGGTGACTGTGTTGAGTGATAGATTACCTTCAACCAGGGATGATGTGCTGGTACCATAGATGGAAAATGGTAGCCGGACCCAAACGCAACACAGATTTCCGTTCTTCATTTTGTCTTCAGGTTCTAAATAAAAATATTGATCTACAAATCAGCAAGATCTCCACAATTTAGCCCCAAAATGATACTGACAGAAAACAGACAAAGTATGTTAAATTCAATGTACTGTACATTCAAAGCATAATTATGCATAGATTATTATTTTGAAAGTACTGTCTTGGCCACAGTACAACACCAATACATTCTGACCATTAGTTCCCTTTGCTTTAGGAAGGATACAACTAATAAACTTATATCGTCATGATTTAAAAATGTAGTTTTTAAAACAGAAAGTTATCACTTCAGTGCTGATTTTGCAAGTACTTTTCGGATTACTGTGATTCAATATATGATGGATTTTGTTGCAGCTTTACATTAGATTAATGACCTCGAAACATCAAATCTTCTGTGAAAGTACAAAAAAAGGTGCTAAAAAACACTTTTCCTTTATAGTTGATTTTTGAGTATGTTCAAAGGCACATCATCTGGTAGAATGAGAAATGGAAGAAGTGTCTAACACCTTTATGATATTCATGACCCATCATTACTGGTTCCAGGCTTTAAACTATATATTTCCATCATGACACTGTATAATTCAATTTTATAAGCTTCTTCGTGAAACCTCACCAGTTTTAAACAATCATCATTACACTGTATCATGCATCACTAGTGACTGTTAAGCACAACAGGTGCAAGTATTAAAAAAATGAAAGAATCATGAAAAAGTTTGTACACCTCGTAAATCACATCTTGTAGAACTTGACACACAAACTGCATTTCATTCTGCTTTAAAAAATGTCCTTCCGTTAATTACTGTGATTGCCAAAATCAAGATATACAGCAGGGGCTGAATTCTAAATGTTAATATGTGTGTGTATTTAAAACTATTTACACACAACCATGTGAACGTCTGGTGGGACAGAGCACCGGGTTAACTGAACAATGATTGAACTCTGCTTCATTGTCCGTGTGATCCAAAGCAGCCGGGCCCTCTGGGTTCTCTCCAGTAGAACGGAACCTCAGTGTACAGCAACACAGATAATCTTTCTCTGTGCAGCTGCTCCCGGGATGAAAGCCAGCGGTCTGGCAGCAGCACTTCTGAGCTGCGCCGTGATTTATCAGCACCTGATTTCCACGTCCCATTCCTTCTCCTCTCTAACCTCCGCAACACGAATCTTGTTTGTTTCTCCTCTGAACTCCAGAGAGCTCCATGACGCGTAAAAGACCCTTTTATCTTCACCACCATGCAGGTCCTCGCAGAGGGCCGGAGTATTAGGTCTATCACACTGAGAGGGATACCAGTCTCATCATCAGGGTTGTGTGTGTTAAAAGGGACAATACAAGGACAATTTCTTCACCAGGCTTTCACATATTTTCACTTTAGAACAGAGCAAAAAAAAGTATGTGTCATAGAAAATCCAGTTTTATCCTTTCATTTACAGACAGACAGATACGTTTCAATGAACCTGTGAATAATGAACAATCCCCTGAAACTTTCAACACAAAATATTTATTGAAATGTATATAAAAATATATCCACATCAGACCATTTATGATAAGGAGACGTTTAATGTTTTGATTTTTGCAAAACTAATAATAAATATAAAGAAAATGTATAACATTTTTGCTGGACTGTTAGGAACTTAGTTTGAGATAATATTTATTAATTTAGACAAAACAAGGTTCGATACTCTCTGATTTTCTTTTATCTTTTGAATTTAAAATCTGCAGAAAATGATAAAAAAAAATAGCAATGCAAAATTCAAATGTATTACATTCTGAAAAAGAACCCCAAAGAGGTTATATATATATGGAATCTGGTCAACGTCGTATCACAATTCACTAAAACCTTTCATTCTCTTGGTTCGGTCAGCTTTTTCTTTTCTGGTGGTTAATTTTGCTCACGATATGAGTTCCCCGGAGAAAGTCCGGTCCTTCCTGGCTTGATGTTGAGCAGCCAGCGTACGGCTGGATTTAAGGGCTTTTTCTGTAAAGCCATCACATTAAATTGAGCAGGAGAGAACAGAAACTGTAAAGAAGCAGCCAGACAGCTGAACAAAAAAGTAGCGCATGAATCTTGTTTTTGTTGGGCGGCAAGCCTAAAGAACAAGAAAGTCTGGACACCGTAAGAAGATTTATGCTTGATTTGGGCCTTTTGACTTGTACATTCTGGTTGTGACAGCTCTATTGTGCACTCGCACCAGTGTCTGCCCGCGTCGTTAGATTTGCTGTCTGTACAGTGTGTTCAGCTAACACTAGGGATGAGTGTTGAACCCAAATTGGTACTTTTGAAACTGTTCCGCTGTCTTTATGGTGCCAGAAAACAGTAGTTAAACCTTTAACCTTTTTCTTCTCGTGAGCCTCAGTTTTAACTTTCAGCAATTACAAAACATATCAATAAAACACAAAACGACAGGAGACAATCTGATGGGAAAGTCTGCGCTCACGGAATTTAACCGATAAAAATGGGCGAGGTGCGGGTTGAACTGGAGGATTATGATGTGCTCACTGCAGTTCAGGCTTAAGTAACATGATCGTGGAAACAGGAAGATGGACGGGGGTTCAGGAAAACAACTCCACCAGCAGGAGACTCATTGTTAGGGACAGAAGACAAGGTCTGTCGCCAGGGATCAGTGAAGAATAAAATGTCCATATCTGGTAGTGAGGTTAAGAGGATCTGGAAGATTGTGGAAGTGTTGCTAAATCTTAGGTAAGGGCCCGGATAGCAGGATAGAATTAAGATTGAATAACAGGTCATAAGATTGTTTTCATATTAGTAAAATCCTGGATTTCTGTACTAAAATAATGGCGTCGAACTGTGGTCAGTGAATCCAGAACTGATGACATCATCTAAAGTTCATGTGGTGCTAATGTTGATTTGATAAGAATCTTTCATTTTATCATCGGTGTGTCTTAATGTTTCACAGAAATCAAATGAACCAGAAAACCTCCTTTTCCGGTTATTAAAACCAACCAACCAAAAACATGCATATGTTGCTTAACCCATCAACTCCTCTTCTCTGATTCAGACCCCGGAGTGACTCGCTACCATGTCCAATGGATGCCAGAGTACTGCAGCCACAACGAGACCCGAGGGCCCGAGAAATCCGTCACACAGGTTTGTGCCCGGCAGCGGTTTCACATCCCATCAGTCAGTCCGGTGCGTGGAGGCGGCTCGCTGCTATGCAGAGCACGTGCTCGCCTTTTGTCCGGGAGGACGGTTCTAGAAAAAGCGCTTGAGTGAACCTGAAGTCCTGTTGTGTCGGGTTTGAACTCGGCAGATCGCTGGCAGTTGTTTGGAGTATTATGACTCAAAGGCGGGGGCGTACAATATAGCGCTTTTGTTGAAACAACGTTTCCCGGAACGGAGAATCACAGACCTCCAGCAGCACGGCGTTGTTTGAGAGTGGTGCATCAGGGGTTTTTGTGTAGACGCCCGGGTGAGGGGGGCACAGGGGGTTAATAGTTTGGCCAACACAGTACAGCAGAGGCCTGGCACTCCAGCACATTCTTGGGGCGACTGGACTCCGGTTGCTGGGAAATATACATCCTATTTCCATACATGAGTGGAACCATCCAGCCTTTCATGTTAGCGCATCCACTTTCAATCAAGGTTCATATCACACACACTGGCACACACACACACACCCAAGGGTTGACAACAAGCTTTTTCAGGATGTGATTCTCAGAGTCAGCACTTGTTTGCCTAGAACAGAGATGAGACAAATGTTATGGGGTTGTTGCTAAAAAAGATCAATCTTTGAAAACACATTTCAAGCACCATTACACAACTGAGCGCACAAAATAATTTGTTGCACAACCTACATTAATTTCCATGCTGGAATATCGACGTTAGCTCAGTTTTAACGTTGTTAGTTTCTCATTGCAGTGTCTCATCAAGTTGATGCTAAGGTTCAGCCATTCAGAGAGCTGCTCGATGCCGATTGGCTTTTGGTCCTTCCGTCACGTGCCCTGTACAGTAGAATGATCTGGAAAGTTTACTTTGCGCAGAAAGTGTTTTTCAGGGGTCTTAAATGAGAAAATATGTTTTTATTGATGGAGTTTTATGTAGTAAACACTGAGCTGTGGCAGGAGCTCCACATGATCTGATTGATTCCAAGCCTCTGTGTGAACTTTAAATTGGTTCTTCGAAGCGACCATGTTCCTGAGGCCCTGAAAAAGATTGCGATGCGCTCGGCTGCTGTGTATTTAATTATCTCCGCGGCTCTGCGGGACCTGACCTGGGCGACACCTCAAAGTCATCAGGACTGAAATGTATGTTTTTGTTTTCTTTTCCTGGCTTAGGAGAACTACATCAACCTCCCGGGCCTGCTGTTCTCCTGCAAGTACAAAGTCACGGTTCACATGCTCAAGTCCAAGAGACGGTCCAAAGACGAGAGCGTCACCTTCCTCACCCCGTCCTGCGCAACCATCCGGAGCAAGACGCACAAACACATCCCGTGTCCTGGAGAAGGAGGTGAGAGTTCACAACCTCTTTGTGATCTTCTAAATTGATAAAAAACTCTATTGATCTCTTTGGAAAATTCCTTTGAGAAATCAGGGTTGCAGCCGACCGAAGAACAAATTGCAAACAAAGTACCAACACAGATCAATGATCAATAAGATTTATTTTTTAATAAAACATTTTTTTGTTTCCCTCTTTTTATCAAATTGCCCTTAAAAGACTGCTCGGTATAAACAAGAGGAATCACACTATACTGAATAAAAGTGATCATAAATAAGATATGAATAAAATTAAAATAAATTACTTTGTGTATTGAACAAACAAAACACATTTAAGGACTAAACTTGTTTTTGTTTTATTAAAAAGGACAAAAAGATGAACCTAATAACATGATCTCAAACTGTGCTGGAAGGTGTGGGTTGGAAGAAGAAATGGTACCAGCGGAGATTAGAGAGTAAAGTCGGTTGTTTCTCAGTCTCTAGATTAAATTTATTGGAAACATTTCAAAGAAAATTTTCTTTGTGAAGTCCTAAGATAACTGGTCTTTTATTCCCGTGCGTCGTGTTTGTTTAATCCTCCTTCCAAATATGTAGAGGGAAACACTGCATGTTCAGCTCCTCGTCCAGTTCCGCGTCTCGCTGTTTCATGTCTGGGCACCAGTTCGCTGCTGGCGTCTCTGCAGGTCGTCATCACCGACAACTGGAGGAAGTTCCTTGGCTCGGCCAAGAAATGTTCTGGCACGTCATAAAAAAATCCACAATGGCTCTTTGTGTTCTTTCGTAAAGATTACTCAGACGTGATGTGTGAACTTGTGAGCGTTAGAAGTTCTGGAAGGTTCGATTGGTCGACTTTCAAAGTAGAGTTGACGCGTCATCGTGGTGTGGCTGTGATGATGACGCTACAAGAGCGCGATGATCTATATGTTAACTCAATGTTTAGGTTCAATTGCAAACTGCTATATGTGTATTTAGGTACAGGTTTCAGAGACATCTGTAGTATCAACCACTCAAGGTCTACAATTCTGATATTAGGCAACAAGTCACAATGTGTTCACCAATCAGAGCATAGATGTTACGATGATGTATGCAGAGTGGTAGGTTTATTACACGTTAACTTTGTACACATTAGTTTTATACACGTTAGCTCCCTATAGAATAGCTTTTTACCAGCAATATCATGCATGTTGGCTTCTTTCACGCTAACTGCTTTCACGTAATCTTCTTTAACGTTATTTTTTTTAAACAATATCTTCTTTCAAGTTAATATCTTAGGTTGTAAGATTTTGAAAGTTAGCTCCTTTCATTTTATCTTCTTTTACATTAGCTTCATTAACGTTCATTTCTTAAACAATAGCTTTTAAAAGTTAATATTGTGAATATTAGACTTTTTCATGTCATCTTTTTAAACGTTAGCTCCTGATGCAATAGTTCCTATTATTATTTTTTAAGATGTCTGGGTACCCCGTCTAGATGCACGTTATGGCCCAATAACTTTTTCACACTAATACAATTCAGACTCTCTGACCCACCAATTTAACTCTCCACTTTTGAAACCCCCAAGCAGATGCAACTCATTTTAAGATCAATTTAAAGAAGACCAAAAAGTTGTTTGGTTGGTTAAATCAATAACCAGGTCAATGTGTTTAGCAGCAGGTGTTGGTGTACTGGTTTATCGTCATGTAAGTTCTCTACTCCATGATGATTGTTGATTGTAGCAAATGCAGGAGAAGGTTCTTCATTCTTGTGTAATAGAACATTTTCCAGGTCAGGATTTCTCCGCATTATCTCTGAGAGTGTGTTCAGTGAAGTTACGACCGCGGGGCGAAGAGCAAACCCCTGAAGAAGTGTGCAAACAGGCTGGAAACAGAAGAAGACATTCAACTGCTTCTCGCCACTTTTTCCAGCCAAATGTCAGCCTGCTCCTGCACATCCCTCCTGACTGAGAACACCTCTCTCTTCGCAGCTGCAGCCCTTCCAAAAGTCCTGGCCAAACCCGAGAACCTGACGGCCGCCTTCTCCAGCAGCGAGGGCAACATCACCGGCAGCTTCCTGTGGCGAGTGTCAAGAGTGGCTCCGCATCAGCGAATCACGGGCTTCCAGGTCACATGGGCTGAAATCACCACAGAGAGCCGGCAGAACAGTTTACCCAACAGCATCATCTCTCAGTCGCAGATCCTCCCACCTGTGAGTGTCCTGTCACCACATCCGTCACTCTCATTGTTGTCCTCCTCACCTGTCGTCACATCTCCTCCCTGACTTCTCCTCTGATAGACCCACTTCTTATCTTGTCAGTATTGGTCACCGATGACCTCAGGATCTTCAAATCTGACTCAGATCCTACATCAGTGACCATGACTGTTCAGTGACTCCTGTCTTTCACTCTCTGAGGTCACAGTTGCTCCGCCCTGTCTGCACTCTCTTCTCCACCTTTATATCTGTCAGTTATACTGGATTGTGTTTATATTATATTTATATTTTTGTACTTTTAAGGTTTTAATATTATACTTATTATATTTATTATTATAATAATTAAAAATGTCTATACCTATAAAAAATATTAAATGTTTTCAATTAAATATTTCTTAAAGACCAATTCCCACGTGAATATTTTTTCATAATTGCATCGTTAGATATCTTTTAATATCTTATATCCTAAACTTATACATACATATTTTTATTGATAAATGTGTTATTTTATTGTTATTGTACCATCCATGACTGTATACTTAGTTAACCTGCCCACATTTGCAAGCTTAAATGATATTTCAAATATTTCAATAATGAAATATGTAAAATTGTTTAAAATCCAATCCTACTTTATTTGTTTTTTAAATCTAAATCACTGACCTCCAATGTTAACTGCCTTCTTATATTCTAATTATTTTTATTCCACATTTTCATTCTTGTTATTTCCTTTTGAAACACTATAATTAACTACATTATTCTAAAAAAGATCATTAATATTTATTTTTACATATTCACCTCATTGTGTTTTCTTTTAGTTTTGTTTTTAAGACATATTCATCCATTTTTATCCATCATGTTTTATTTCACAAATGTTTTGTAGAATGTAAACATAACAATGTATTTTATATTCATCCTATGTTAAGTTTTTTTTAAATTTTTGGACCATTTGGTTCCATTTCCTTCCACCCTTTGATCATCTTCACATCTATATTTTCTCTGGTCGATGGTTTCCTCCAGTATTTTGTTTGTGGAGCTGCTTTTGTTTCCCTTCTGTGACATGAGATGATGATCTCAGGACTGCTAAGCTGTCTCGGCGGTCCAGGTGATTTGTGAATAACACTGCTGTGGCCTCTTGTCATGCATCTTGCGATAAGTTCTGCTGTGCAGACAGACATGCGGGCCTGTCGAAAGTTCTCCTTATCTCCTCATCTTCCTCTTTCATCTTTGGTGAGAGCTCTGCAGCGACTGCTCTTTGAGCTAATCTGCTCCATCAACAACACGTTCGGCTGATCTGCACCTCCCAGCCTCTGGAGCTCCACTATAAATAACATCGCGAGCTGCTTTATGATCGACACTGAATACAGACTTTGTGTGCGTGCGAGGTGTCTCCTCAACACCTTCTCATGTCCTCTGATGTATCTCCACTCTCCTCTGCTGCAGGATCATAACTCACTGGTCGTGTCCAACCTGCGGCCTCTCACCTACTACAGACTGGAGGTTCAAGTCATCACGACTGGAGGAGAGGGTCCCGCCACCGTCAAGACCTTCCAAACCCCCAACACATTACCAGTCGTTCAACATCGTAAGTACCGTTCTAGATGTGTGTTGACCATGTAAAGCAGTGATGTTTGCAGTGATGGCTCTTAATTCAATGTCTTGCAGCCAATGATTTATTTGAGGCCCTTAAAGCAGCACTACACAAGATTGTTTTTTTCCCCAGAAGCATTAGAAAGTTTAGTCACTTTAGTCCTGAATGAAATTAATGCTACCAAAAGCAACAGCATTCTTCGACCCACTGCCATAAAGCAGTTTGGTGGTCAATGGGTGACTGGTCAGGTTATTAAGGCAAAGTTCTGAAGTAAAGAGTTGTATCATGTAAGCTTTGACTGTTCAAAATGTAACTTATATCCCAAAAACTATAGATAAAATGGGTTCAAATAGGAAATAATGCTGCTTTAAGCAGAAAGTACACTTAAAGATTCAACATCATCAAATCGTGAATTCAACCTTTTTGTTCTATAAGAACATATTAACAATAAATAAACTCATTACCACTTCGTTACTGTAAATAAATATTGTAATAGTGTTTTTGTTTAGTTGACTTTCTCTTGATTTTCTCCCAGTGAATTATTCTCAACAATGAATTCTGTGACTATGTGCTCACTGTTGTCATATTGAGCCACTCAGATTGACTAAATAATGTCTAGCTATGGTTTCCTAAAGAAAACCAGCCTCTGGTCACATGCTTGCCTGACGTTTCAGCACCTCTCCGAGATGTCCCTTGTCACCTAAGACATGCTAAAAGTTGTCTTGTGCACAATGAGAACACAAAACCACAAAATCCATTTATGTAGTACTAATTTAAGTGAAAAAACACATGTGAAGTTGTGCAGACAGAGTTTAGTCGGTGCGTGTGTAGAGTAGTCTGTTCTGCAGATGTGACAGCTGATCATTCATTTGTTGGCTCGTGACTTTGACCAAGTATTGATACGGTTCAGTCTCGGCTCTCATCAGCTCGTCTTTTAGACGCCACCCAAAAAAAAATGGAATTTTAAATGGATCAACACCGGAGTTTGGCGAACACGCCGACACATTGTTGGATTCAAGAGCATCGCTTGGAAACAAACATCGGTGCTAATTTACAAACAAGATCACCATGTGATGTTAGAGAGTGTTCAAGACTCCGATTTGTTTAGTCTGAATGTCTCAGACCTAAATGAAGTTCATCACAAAATTGTACGACTTTTAGACTTCCAAAAACCATGTTCAAAACCAGGTTCTAGTTCTTAACATCAGTGCTGCAGCTAAACAACAAAGTCTGCTGGTTCAAATCCTTCAGTTTAAGCAGCTGGTATAGAGTCCCAGGAACTTTTTATTGATAGTATTTGATACTTATATAACTGTAAATCCTCATTGGTTCATTATATCTAGAATCTTCATCATCATCTGAAAGCACTGAATCAGATTTGTGTTCATAAACCAGTCATTACGGTAGTGTTTCTGTTGGAGAACTATCGAAAGACCAGCAGAGTTACACAGTCTTTTAAGTATAATAACTGCTGTATGATTTGTCAGATTGAAAAAGATTTTAGGATCGATTGTTATATGTTGATAAGGGAAAATTCTGCCCAACTTGCTAAGACGCAGTGATGAGTTGACTGAGAGACAAAGAGAGTGTGGAGTGAGTTGTAGAGTGTTTTGAGTTGAAAGATTTGAATTAGAAGACTATTTGTTTAGTGTGGTTTCACATGTTTGAGTCTCAGGGAAAGAGAATTTGTTTAGTTTCAGTTCAGATCAATCATTTATAACAATATCGGTCAGTGAGGCATTTGATCATCAGCAGCACAGATGGAACAAAATCAATTCTGTCTTGATTATTACTGTCTGAAATGTTTTATTTTAAAAAGAGGACACGATTTTAACATTATCATGTGACTCTTAACACATTAACACACTTTTTTACTCAAAAAATAAACCTGTTAACTAGTGAAAATGAGTGAAACACAGACAACATTTTGATGGAGACTCCTGTTTTCATAATTATGTTTCTAAAACAAAACACGCTCACACATACTGGCTCATACTCTCTAAAAGCTACAGTAACAGTACAGAACACCATCATTAGCATATAATCAAACGCACGAGAATGCAAATACACAAACATCTTGTTGTAACCCGGTCCAGAGCTCTTGCGAGACGCATTTAATTTTAGTTCATGCAATTTTTTTTAAACTTTTTTTTTGTAGCAGATGCTGTGAACCACTGAATCTGATATGAATTTATTTTCAGATCGATGTTGAATGTCTCTTTTTTTAAAAGTTAATTTTTATCGTAAGTATTAAAACAAAATGAAGCACTGACATCCATCTTTCTTCTGGTCACTATTGTAGGTCAGAACCGGTGCCATTATTGTATCAACACAAGAAAGTGAATGTAGTGTTTGTATGTAATTTGTCAGTGTTGTGATGACACCTTTTGTTGTGTGTCCAGGGCCCAGACTCCGGCAGCACCAGTCTCATCACCAGAAACCGTCTGTAGAGAGACACTGATGCACACGGAGACGCTCCAGCGACTTTGCTCCTCCGGTCTCTGCACCATGAACTGACCTCCTCCTGCTCGTCAACCATGACTGACCTGTACAGTTGACTTTTTACCGCTCTTTTTCTGCCATCGTTAGTACACAATTCTCCCATAAATCCAAGCCAGAGATGATGTTGGGAATCAAAACTATTTATTAAAGAGGCTCGCGGATCGTACCCTCATTGACGCTTAACCCCCCCCCCCAATTCTTCACATAGTATGTTGCATGTAGTCCATTTGATCCTTTTTTTAAAACATGTACATGAATACAAGTGCTTCAAATTGAGAGCCTGTAATGGTTTTTGCATGACTGCCGTTAGCATTCTGTTGGCATGATCTCCTCTGGGTATGTTAGCTCCTTAACAGATTAACAAAAACTCTACTGGGAGTCATATGTAATTGTGTATTAATGAAATTATAACGCGTGAAAATTGTACATGCTCTTGGCTGTAGAAATATTTGTCGTACAACAGTCAGTGAATGTCTATATTTATTTATGTGTGTACTACAGTTTGAATGTGTGTGGATGTGTTTTAGTCTTGTTTTTCTTCTGAAGCGATAAAAGATTCTTGTAAAGACGTTTTGTAAAAATGGAATTGTAAATACAGTCTTATGTTACATGTTATTTTTCCATGGTAGAAAGTGTACAAACTGCTAAAGTAATAAAACAACCTTAACCAGACTGTTGCTGTTTGTGTGATGGGAGTGTGTGTGAGCAGTAAACTGCTGCGGCTCTGATACTTGGCAGTTTCTTTTGCTTGTTTTGGCTGTGAAACACATAAGACTCCCTGCACAGCGTCCTCGCTGACGGGTCCAGGACATGAGAGTCCAAATAAACAGGTCAACTAGCTCTGTGAATTTACCAGCACTGAGGTCTGCAGACTCCAAACATTACTGGTCCTCGCTGCATTAAATCCCTCGGAGCAGCTTTCACCATCGTAAAAAGAAAGTGCTCACATGGTGCCAGAACTGACAGTCGGGTCAGGATGCGAGCTCCTCTCTTCTTAGCAAAGAATATTTATCCGTTTGTATATTTGTTTCCCAAAAGATCAGCCTGAAAATTTCCAAAAAAATACTTTCCTCTGAAAGAGCAGCAGCTGAAATAAAGAGGTCCAGTTAACTAGAAGATGCCTAAGTTGCCTCAACTATGGAGGAGAAGACGTTCTACTCTGAGTATCTTGAGGAGTTTCACTGTTAAGGTTGCGTTCACACAAAGCCGATTTAGAGAAAACTGTTGCACTACTTTCACTCAAATGGTCGTTGGGTTACAACAACAAAATAACTTCCTTTCATCTCTCAGGTAAGTCTGCTGGTTTGAAAAGTAGTTCATACAAAGTTAAAAACTATTTTACACAGTATCGTCTCTGCAAAGGACAATGTGGCCTCTATGCAACATTCAAGTATTGAAAAGATTGTTACAAAGATTAGCAACTATTTTTGTGGGTTCCAAGAGTTGAGATGTAGTTCATCATCAGACCAACTTGTCATTCAACATGAGGAACGACAAATTAAATCAAATCCGAGCTCGCATAGAAAAGCAGCAGGATGTTCTTTGTGGTTATCAAGTTTTTCTTTTAAACCTCAACATGCAGCTGACATCTCTCATCAGTCTATCCCTTGATATGAAAAAAGATTTAAAAAATAAGATCGTCCAGTCTGTAAACATTTAAAAAGTGTCCGTCTTGTCATGAATCAATTTTTTTAGATTAATTATTTGGTCGTTCTCCTGTCCCTCACATCCTCGGAGACTTGGACGACCAGCAACACTTCTCAAAAAAGAGGCTGGAGGAGCTTTTGTTTGGGGTGTTCACACTTGAGAGCTGAACAATCTGTAGTGTGTGAAGATTTCGCCGTGACAGGAGGTTGGCCCGGCTAGCGCAGAAGAGAGGGGGCCACTGGCCTTCTCCTGGAAAGAAAGAGGGATTATCGTGCCGAAGCCCGAGAGGAGCTAATCTGCTGCGACATAATAGAACTGTACATAAACAAGATCGCTGAGAAGTAAGTGGCCAACCGCAGCTGACTGAAGGCTGTGAGGGGAGCGAGGAGGAGAAACCCAAACATGGGCCTGCAGCCGCCTCGTGGAGAAGATTCTTCCACTCACAAACATGTTACCACCTTGGACAACACTCCTTATTAGACTATCTAATTGATTCGAGACATTAAGTGAAATATAAAAGGATACTCTACTATCCACTGAGACCACAAGTCACAGGACAGGTAGGTTTTATGTGAATGACTCTATTTTGGTCACAACATTGTTTACTTTGGATTTAAAGGTCTACCTTTTGAGCTACAGACCCCTAGGTTCATCATAAATGGATAAAAGAAAATAATGCAACTTATAAGATGAATCATACAAAGAGCAGGGAGACTGATTTCCCGTGAGATCGGTGCCGCATAAATAGGATTCAATCCTATTTTTACCACACTGCTGTAAACAGGATCGTTCATGTAGGAAACAAGTTATAAAAGTGTCCATAATGTCAGTTCCTACACAAACACTATTAGCAGACGTTGAATTAAATTTGACACAGAAATTAAGTCAGGCTATGCAACAACAACAAAAACCCTGAAGAGAAGACTTTTGTAACACCAAGAAAGTCGTTGCACTAAAAAGAAACATATCTAAACTGTGTTAAAGTTTTTGTGAGGAAATGTCTCTTTAAAAGCAATAACAATCTTGCGTTTGAGATTAATGCCGCACGTCAACCTCTACTCCACACTCGATATGAATAGATGTTTTGCGTAGCGCTTATTGAGCGTGTGAGTCCAAGTTCAGCCCAACTGTTTAAAACACTGCTCAGAAGTACTGGTTCAGCACCACTTTTCGGAAAAATACCAAAAAATACCCATCCATGAATACGGTAGTGCATTTTTATTCATGACAAACAGCTACATCATCTTTGTAGACATGAACGAAAATGAGTCGCCACATCTTGTGTATACAGTTTCTCTTAATCAATCTGGGCAGTCACACAGTGGAAAACAAGCCAGAATCAGCACAAATAAACAGGTTCATTTCTCCAACAAGTTTCATTCAAACCTTCTTGCTGTTGGCTGCAGCAGTCCCCAGCATGTTGCCAGGCATCCAGCATTCCTAAGACCTTGGTTCCTTCCATTGTATCGATTGTTCTTTCGTCCTTTCACATTCAGCCAGAAATTTTGCATACTTGAAATTCATGTTGTCATAGTTACTCATACATTAAAGACAGCCAATCGCTGTCTCAGACCCGTCTCATCGATTTTAACCATTACACTCTCGGGCAGAAAGCTTTCAGTGAATCACGGAGGTATTTTCTTTCTGCTTCTCTCTTCCTTCTGCAGATCGGAAGTGCAACGAGCCATGAACAACTATTTATCAAATATAAACCACTTTCACGGATAGCTCCAAAGAAACGTCTCGGAGGACGAGAGGAATTTCGGTTGATTGGTCTCCATCACGGCTTTCACTTTGAAGTGAAATGGATGGACTCTTGGTCCCCCTTTTTTTTGTAGATGACATGGATCGTAACCTGAACAATTTGAAAGCCTCAAATTCTGCTCTGATGTGAGTTTCAGGTCAGTAAGAGCAGAGCCAGGCGTCCGCTCCAGATTACTTCCACATGCTCCACCTTCGTTTTTAACTGTATGATGAGATGGAATATATTGTCTGAGGGGTTGATGAAAAATAACCAGTGGTCACCCCTGCGCCCCCTCCCTCTATTAGGAGGAGAGATGAAGCTTTAATGCAGCAGGATGGTAGGCAGTCTGACCTTGCCCTGGGCAGTGGCGTGTTTCTGGTTAGACTCTGGTGAGTGGGACCAGGCAAGGGGACAACATGAAAGACTCCCTCGTTCTGTCAGGCCACAAAGAAGGTCCTAATGGAGACCAGAACAAACGGGCGGACTTCAAGCATGAGCTGGTGAATACTCTTCTTCAGAAGGTTGACAAGAGGAAACGCTTGATTAGAAGCTCCAGTGAAGTAAACAGATAGAAACCACATGGCACATCACACAACAGCTTCACACCAATGATCCACACTTCCACACAACTTTTCACACATCAGCAACGATTCTTCACATACATTTTTTAAATTTAATAAATTGTTTGCCCATATTGTGTTTGTTCATCAACAACACAAGTCAAAAACTTGTGGATTTATTTTAGCTATATTTTAAGGATGGGTTGGAACAGGGCTGCTTGATACGTTGATCAGAATATACCAGTCGATCTCAAGGTTAGTGTGGTTACATTGTAAGAAATTAAAGATTAAAGACGTTTCGTTTTGACTTTGGTATTTTATTAAGTTACGATCAGTACATTTAAACTTTTATTGCCGGTCAAGGAAAAACATTGAATATGAAGATCCAGACCGATGCTAGTTAAAAACACACTACTGGGCTTCTTAATCTGTCATGAGGTCTGTCTCATTTGATCACAAACTAAAAAAATGTAATTGGATGAACCAGCTTTCAATTAAAACAGCTGATGTGAATCACTGGAATATATAATAATAATGAAATGCTCCCTTTGCATCAACTCAAAATTACCCAAATGATTCCATTCAGTGCAAGTCTTTAAAGTAAACTATGACAAAAAATGTACATTTGTGTTGTGTTGTGCAGCATTTGTTTCTGTAGTTAAGGTATTCTCGATATATTAATAAATAAATACATGTTTTACATTTTGTAGTGGGTAGATCCTTTTGACTTGGTTATTTTAAAAGTACTTTCAATTCTGAATTCAAATGATTTCATCATTAGCTTCAATTGTTTCTGACAACAACAACTTTACAACAGACGAATATTGAATTACCCAAATGGATAAACTTTCATCTTCCTTGTACAATGCGGTCAGAAAAATAGTTAGAGATTAGACAAATGTGTGTGGGTTTTAGTGAAGACTGTGTATTCCAAGCCATCAAACATGTTTTTTGTTGATTTGATCAGAAATATGTGTGAAATGCGGTCCTGGGCAAAAGTATGCGCTGTCTTTGTCCTTTGTATACAGAACAATGAGACTTCTTAAGCAGAGGTTAAATTAATCAAATTAAACTTCTTCGCTAGGAGTTAGCATTCTTATCAATCCAAGGCAACAGCAGCAAATAAGGTGGCCTTGTGTAGTTAACTTGAATGTGTATTCAAAACATCTTTCAGCCCAGAATCAACATTCTCCTGATGAAAACTGATGATGGATGCATCAAGTCTTTGCCAAGATAAATCATCTCAAATGTTCAATGGATTTTATAGATGAAAAACAAACCCTCATAAATCCAGATGTTTGTCGGATTAACAACCAATCGCCTCAATATCAGTTGAGCCCTCAACAAACAGCTTTATCACAACGTGACGACAGCCAGAGTGAAGTGACAGAAGCGGCCAAACGACACATTCCACATATGTTCTGAAGAAGAGGAAACATGCCGGTCAGTTCGGGTCAAAGGTAAGCGAGAGGTCCATTGTGTTTGTGTTTACAGAGAAAACGTCACCAGAAGAGGGATGCTTATCCAGATCGCTCTCCAAAGCAAACAAGGTGCTAACCTCAGGCGCACAAAGTGGAGTGATCAGACAGGAAAGTGCAATCCAGCTGGGTAATAGCAGTTTATAATCCCCTCTGATTACGTTTAATCCCCTTAATGCACCTTCCTGAGAAAAAAATACGATGCGACCCGAGCGACCCCGGATCAACAATGAGGGAAGTGAGGAAGTTTCGACAGCTTCGGAGATTAGTAGAGCTTGACAACATATGAAAACCCCATGAACTGGTCCAACTTTATCCCCCGTCTAGCAGCCGACAGGTCCAGAATCTCCGGCCGGCGTCGGCTTCAAACAGGCGGCAACACCCGCAGGCGTGACTAGTGATGAGAGGCTACTTTCCAGCTTGTGTTGTTTCCTGCTGGGATGTCAGCGTGCAGTGCACTGAGTTGCGAGGCCTCAGAGGAGAGGCAAAGTTCAGAGGTCGCCCTGCACCCAGGGGGGACGGACGGCAATGAGTTGGCAGTATCTCCACTCGGGGACAAGGAAAAGGTCGGAGGTCGAGGTCAGGCGAAATCCACTCCGGGGTTGTGGAAACATATATCTTTAGGGGAGACAAATCCTTCAGTCGGGTCCATTTAGACCCAGGAAAGCCGATCATAAAGGATGATCAGAGGTGATAATAAGAAAATTTGCACCTCCTCATGTTTCACACGCTTCAGCCACACAGTGGTATGATTTGACACCTTTGTGTCTGCTGGTGTTAAGAGCGATAAAATTACCTCACATAAAGTCTGACATGGTGAGTCAGTCCATGAAACAAAAGGGCGGCGGTGAGGCTGTCTCAACATGGAGATGCTACTTCAAATGGTTGGCTCGTAGCACGTCAGGTCAAATGGTGTCATGGGTGGGATGGTCATATAAGGCCAGATCAATTTAGTTGTAAGTTGCAAGTGACTAAGTAAATTCCATTCCATATTTGCAGCTGCATTATAATGGTAATTCAACAAAAGTTAATGTATCCTCAGTTCAGATGATGTCCAACATATCTCTTCTCACAAAAGTTTTCAACCAAGAGACACAATGTCAGCAAATTAGTCAATAATTTAAATGATCATTTTGGTGAAAAAACGTTTCTATATTAATGCCATGCCTGTTAGATTCAATAATGGGTTCCTCGTTTCAGAATAAGAACAAGAAATGACGATACTCGCAACAGAGCGAACGCTAGAACATTCTCTCAGATGAGGTTAATATCATTTCCTTAAACCAATTAATTTCATAATATTTACATTTGACCTGACACTAAACTTACACTAACTGGCTACAAAATCAATATATGTTTTAGTTGTTGCCCCCATGTCTAGTAACTCTATTCAACATTTCCTTAAAATAAAAAAAATGTACATAGTTTTTAAAAGGGCCTCCCACAGTCCAAAAACATACAGAGGTTGACGGGGAATTTGGGAAAATTGTATGTAGGTATTAGTGTGTGTGAATGGTTGTGTGTCTTTGTGTGTCCTGCGACAGACTGGCGTCCTATCCATGGTGCTGCGTCTCGCCCGATGAAACTGGGATAGGCTACATCCCCCACGTCACCCCCATAAGGGATTCAGTGGTACAGAAAATTATTTTATTTGATCGCCTTCATTAAAAAAAAATATTTGGAGGTCTTTAAAAGCATCAAAAGCAAGCAAATGTGCAAATCACCCCCTTAAAATCATAACACAGCTCACAGAGATGCAGGCTAAACTGTGGTCAAACAATGGTTTGTTTACTAGGATTTTGGAATTCCAGTCTTGATCAGACGTTTCTGAGTCGTAAATGTGTTGAGATTTACTGACGTGAGGACGGTTTGGTATGAAGTATAACAGAAAGAAGACCAGAGTCTGTGGTTTGTTTCATCAAACACAAGGATTGAAGAGAGAAGATGCTCTGATGTGACCACAAGAAGGAAGTTTCCACTAGAACTGCTTGACTGGTGTTGATCCAGATGATCCTCCATGTGGAGATAAGAGTCTTAGCAGAGACTGGCTTACGAACTGTAGACCCTGAATGCAACACGGACAATATACACTTCAGAAATCAGGTTTGAGGGAAACAGGTATGTAATGTAAAAGTTTGTACAACCTGTGTCACTTGCCTGCGTGTTTCTGTGTTTTTGTGTGTCTAAGTGTGTGTCTGTGTGTCTTTGTGTGTGTGTCTGTGTGTCTCTGTGTGTGTGCTCTCCGAGGCTAAGAGCTCATTTCCACCCCCGATGATCACAGGCACCATTGATTGTAATGCTGACGAGCAGGCCGGCTCTGCCTGTGGCGTACGAGAGAATCTGGACATGTTTAAGGCTCCAACTTTCATGTTTTTTTACGCTTGTATGAAGCTGAATGCTGATGGTGACGCCAGCTGGCTCTCGTTAAAATAACATGATGTCAAACAGAGGGCCAGCGCGGTGGAAGGGGAGCAGCACCACAGGGCGCCCGGTCACCACCGAAACCAAAACGATTCAGGTGTGGGAAAGTTCGTCGTTCACGGATCATCGTAGGAAAAAAAGATGGATATAACAAACATTCATTCAACATGCTTTTACGTAAATATTGGAAGGAGATAAATCTCTGGCATCATGAATGTTGTGCATCACATCAATTTATTAATTTATCTCAAATTATAATTAAAATAATATACATTTAATGCAATTCTTTTTACTTGTCGCTCATATTTTCAGATTTAACCAAATGAAAAAAATCAATTCACCTCGTATTATACACATTTTTATTTATTATTTATTTATTTTTAATTCATTATATTCCAGATGTAATTTTTATTATGTTTTGAAAGATTCCCTTTCTTAAAAAGTTGTTCTTCTTTGAGATATGTTATGATTTATGATAATGACAAACTCTTATCTCCTTATTTAAATACAATACATATACAGTATTCCTATAGTTTAGTTATACATTATTTCTAACTGTTCATTCTATGCTATTTCTTACCTTATTTTAACAAATAATTAAACACAAATAACTGTCTTAGACTGTCCGACTCCGATTGGATTTTTTTTAAATGCATAATATGAGAGAACATTCAAATAACATTGTCATGTGACTGAGACAAGCTGGTCAAGTCAACAATAGTCTGTTGGTCTCAAAAAAATGCCTCAGGTGCTGCTACTAGGTCATGGCCTGGTTGTTGGGCACCTTTGGCTTGCATGGAAAGGTTGTCAGTGATAATATGTTATCTACAGATGACAGATGAAGGTCTTGAAGCAGGGGTGGACAGTGACATTTCCAAGGGGTCGACATTATGTTCTGTTGCCATGGGGCTTCAAACCAAAGACCGAAGAACCCTCGCTGAATAAAATTAGCTAATAATTCTCTAGTTTACTTAAGATTTCCCATGAAACTAACTACATCTGAAGACTTTGGATTAAATCAGTAAATATCTGGAGTAAATTCAATGTTCTTAAAGCATAAAGGTGATAGTTTACCAAAAATCCAGACATCACTCATTTTCTACTCACCCTCATGTCGACTAAGTGTTGGGATTATTTTCAGAGTAATCTGATCCTTTTAAGGGTTATAGACAAAAATGTAAGTCCATTTTAATGAAGCGACTGGAGCTCAGTTGACTTTGTCTTCATCTAGACAACATCCATGGTGCTAGTCTGTACTGTCTAGCCTCGTCATTAGAAATTGTTCCGAAAAAAATTAAATAAAATTCAAAAAATAAGTTTGTATTTTAAAATTTTTTTGTGGCAGAAGTTATAAGACATTTACACTTATTGCTTCCGCTAAAAACAATCTTAAAATATAGACTTGTTTCATTTTTTTCTTCCTAATGTCGAGGCTTCAATACAAGATGGACGTTTCAGACGAGCAGTATAGAGGTATTTGGATGTTTTTAAGTGTCTTTTTGGAAAAAGATGAAGACAAATACAACTGAGCTCCAGTCGCTACATTAAAATGAGCAAACATTTTTGTCTATAACTCTAAAAAGGAACAAATTACTATCCAAAAATCCCAAGAATTAGTCAACATGAGGGTGAAATTTGACTTGTGGGTGAACTAACCCTAAGTATATATTTATCTAACCAATATATTTTCATTTAATTGTGATGGGCAACATGTATACACAAAAGACAAATTCACGATAAACTTGTTAAACTTATTTAATTTGAATAACACATGAAGAAAATATATATATATATATATAATTAACCAAGACTTTTTTCTAAAGTGTGAAGCCAAGAAATATTTTGGTCTCCTCCTCCGTCCACCCTTTCCATAACATTCGATTTTGGAACATTTTCCCATTGAGAGTCTCGGGGGTCATGTAGCCTGTTACATGTTGATGACACTCGTGTGACAGATAACATGTGTCGAACGAGTTAGAGCGGTTTACAGAGCAGGACTCATGATGTTCTGTCTTCCTTCACGGCTGACCGCTGTCGACCAGCAAGATCAAGACAATTATCATCTACTTATATCGTGCTTCTCATCGCTCACGAAACCTCCTCCGTCGTGTCTCTCAGCTTGTTCAGTGACAACTGGTGTTTGTGCGTCGTGACGTGCGTTCAGTCCTGCTGCTTCCCATCTGCCATTAAACAAGTGCGTCTCTTGCATTCCTGGATGCTAAGCAGTTCTGCTGTTTTTCTTCCAGAGCAGATTTTTCACTGTAGTACGAAAATGTTTTCTTGGACCTTCTCGTGTTGCCAACTTCGACTCATCTCTGAGCCTGTGGGGTTCTCATCCACGGTGGGGCGACGCTCCAGATGCCGTGAAATATGGAGCGGATCAGATTGAAAACAGCCCTCCCGATGTGAAACTTGCAATCTCTGAGAATTATGTCATTGTGCTTTTAAAACAGACCATTAGAAGCATGGCAGTAATTTGATTAAAATGGATTGACGGCCCGTTGAGTTGCTGCCGGGGCGCCAGCAGGGAAGGAGTGTTTTTGATTTTTTCTCGAGGAGAATCCTTCACCTCCCCAGTGGTTTTCGCAATATCACGGCAGGCTTTTCATCTGTTGCTCCGAGCGAGGTTTTTAATATCTCACAGACAACCTATTACTCCAGTCGGACTGTGTTCTCAACTGTCACTGTGTCTGAGTTTGAATCTCTGGAACTCCAGTGGAAGTTAGCAACAGATTGAGTCTTGGAGGTATTTTCTCGTCCAAAAGAGGCTCGATTAGACGTGGTGAGTTTCATCAGCCGCTCCAGCTGCCAGCAGACTACGTCCTTCATCACTTGTCAACTTCGCTATGTTTCAGGATCTGGAGACTTAGCCCAAACATTTAAAATACCACAATCAAAATATATTTCTGTCTAAATATGCCCACTAGAAATATTTATGAATAATGCTGCACTCAGACAGCATTAATATTTCATATGTCTAATACTTTCCTCTGCCAAGGAAGATACTTTCTTGTCTATGTAATTGCAATTCTTTCATTGCCATTCATTGCAATTGATTCCAGTAAAACGAATGTGACCTTCTGGCCTGTTCATCCCATTGGTATAAACTGAATTTTAAATGAGAAGAAGCTTTTAAATTAAATGTCGATCAATAATGTTGTATTTAAAAAAAAACAAACCCACTGTATGTGTTAAGGTTCAGCTGTTTGGTGGAAGTCTGCGAGTGCTTTTCTAGAAAAGTATTTGAAAAATATAAACTTTGTATTAAACAATCAATGCTGTTATGACTATTTTGACAATGTTAACAACTAGAAAAAGAGGGTTTTTAAAAACAAATCAAATTACATTTAAATTGTTTCATGTTCCTTTAGAAGGTGCAGTGCTACATACAAGAGGCTTTACTTTTAATGCCTAAGCGTGTTTTAATGTACAGATTTGATGATTGGTTTAGTTTTGTTATTAAACCAAGTATGTCTGTTTTACAACATTTGAACTTAAATCTTAAATGTGTATTAGCAATAAACAGGTCAGGTCTTTGGAGAATATGAAAAGAAGTCAGGAGAGTATAATCTTAGTTGATGACGAGCCTCCCAGTGTTATTTACAGGAATTACAATCCAACAAGTACCTCCCATGTTGCCATGACAATGCCGGTGACCAGGACAGACATCCATTGTGGGAGGTTAGCTACAATCTTTTCAAATGGAAAATCCGATAAAAGTAAATGGACATAGAAAAGTGACATTTAAAGCAAAGATGAAGTCTATTTGATTTTACAATTACTATTCTTTGTCTTTATTTTTTGTCTTTATGAGTGTAAATATTAAATGATTTTTATCAATGACCTCGGTAAATAACTATTACTGTTTTAATAGACCCTGCTTTTGGATTTAATGAATGGTAACTGTCTATCAATTCTTACCCTATCACACCTAACTCATTATTTTAAACGACCAAAAATGGGTCATGGATGAAGCAAGTGTTGCTAAATCTTGAGTGTGAACAGAACAAAGCAGTATCATAAGAACTGTTGTTGGATCACAACAGTGAATCGTAACAATCAATGTAACAAAAATAAAAGACTGGGCTTCAGAGAGAGAAGAGGAGATGGTCGTGACAAATAGAAGCTAACCAGTGATGGTCTGATGAAGCTTCATGAAGCAGTGTCATGTTGTTTAGAGATCAGTAGGTGGCGCCATCAGTTTAAAAATGATGTGATGTTTCATTAGAACAGTTGTTCAAAACAAAGGAAATTAGTGTAAAGACCGCCATCTAGTGGACTCTGAAGATAATGACACTGCTTCATG
This sequence comes from Callionymus lyra, assembly GCF_982586985.1. Classification (NCBI taxonomy): domain Eukaryota; kingdom Metazoa; phylum Chordata; class Actinopteri; order Syngnathiformes; family Callionymidae; genus Callionymus; species Callionymus lyra. Next base: position 24,474,515 of record NC_141829.1, read on the forward strand.
AAGCTTTATCAGACCATCACTACAGTTAACCAATCCATTCACAGATGCCAATCAGGTTGCTGTTATTTTTCTAACGGGCTCCGGCTTGAATCCTCATATCTCCTCCATCATATCGTCACAGCTCAGACGGAGCCGTTGGCTTGTGGCCTCAATCCCAGCTCCAGACAAGATAGTGTTATTGTGTCCTGAGCAACACACATGATTGCTCCTGATGGTTCACCTGGAGCGTTGCTTCACAGCCTACTCCCATCAGTGTGTGATGAATGGGTGAATGCGTAACTTAGTGTAAAGCCCTTTGGGTGCTGAATAAGCATAGAAAAACGCTATATACGTAAGAGCCATTTACCATTTACCATACTAGGACACACATCCAACTTCACCAAAGTCATTTGTTTCGTCTCTTTTCTCCAAGTTATCTTTACATGTTCATAGATCCAAACTCATGAAACGTTTGGGTGTTTAAATGATTTTTTAACTTGTCATAGATTTTCGGAGCCACAAAGTGCTCAAAAACTTTGTAAGACACTCGAGACGCTCCGGGGAGTTTGATGTTTGCTTGGTTGACAGTGAACAACTCCCGAAAAAAAACGATATATTTTATGACGCAACAGCACCTTTGAAGGTCTGGAAGTGTTGCACTTCTGTTGCACATCTTGTTGTTGTTGTTGCTTTTGTGTCTTCAACAGAAGGATGAAGTTTGTAGACAAGTTACAGAGGGAGATATTATTGAAAATGATAGAAATATAACATCTGAAACATAAATGTCCTTGATGCCATGAATATTTAACCATAAAATATTGAATACAATGTAAATACAGAGTGAAGATGCTAAATGTTGATGCTTTTTCTTAAACACTGAAAGTATTTCTCATGGCGGTCTGTGGAGAAGGTTGTGTTGATGAAAATATATGTGCTTTAAATTTAAATGTTGATGCCGTTGTTCACATTTGGCCCCCCCGCCTGTTTGGACGTCATGCAGTGTGGCCCTCCTCCAAAGAAGTTTGGACACCTCTGGTCTAGAACCCCATCTTTCTTCCATCTTGTTTTTCTACATGTAATGTTTTTACTCAATAAGGAAGAATGAAAACAAGTTTTGTACTACAAAAACACAGAAATCATTCGCATCTTTATGCAGATCATATGAGGCCCAGTGTCTGCCAAGTAAACGAAAAGCTAAAGCAAAAGTAAAATAGTTTTTATATACTGAACATCTTTTCCATCTTCCACTGGAAGGCAGTGACCATTTCTTTCATGTTCTTTGTTTTACAAATTCTAATTGACGATTGATGTGTCATCTACAAGAAGGAAACGGATGAGTCAGGGAGGACTCACGATACTAACAGTTTCCCACACTTTTGATTTGATTTTTTTTTACTTCTCTTCACAGGATTGCAGCTACTCAGGGCAAGAGTACTCATCAACCTCTCACACTAATCATTTAAATTGAGAATAGATCTTAAATGAACTGAACAAAAATATTTCACCCGATTGTACCTGCTGAAGTATAGAGTAAAGAGAAGAGATGAATACGGTGGAAATTAATTTAGTTCTTTTCAAATTTCACTTTTCGGATCAGGTAAAGATCATGGCTGCAGGTATTGTAAGACGACGCACCTTTATCAGTGGGTGAGAATGTGCAGCTGGACGGGTCAAACAATCTCCCCTCACAAGGAGAATTCCTGCCCTCGTGAACCGTGACGCTGTGATTAGAACCAGCAAGTCACTTTTCAGAAATGACAGCTTGACAAGTTACTCTGAGGAAGTAATAATATGAAGCCAATCTGTGCTGCTCTCCAAGTCTAATAGGCCTAAACTTAACCAGACCTGCAGTGGAGCATGACATATGAATGTTTCATTCCCGTACATCATGAGCGTGGAGGTGCGTGTGTGTGGTTTCTGGACACATCTGCTTGCAACAGATGTATTTGGACTTTTTTCGGAGAATCGAATACAACTTGAAGCTTTGTTTTGTGCATGAGCTACGTGACTACACCCTGAAAACCAAGAGCAGACGATCAATTCTACTGAATGCAAATGTGTGTAATTGTGCTGGCGTTGTTGCTGCTTTAAGATTCGCTGACCCAACGAAACAACACCAGAACAACCTCCAGACTGCCAAAGTTGTTTCAGTACAGAGTGATTCATATACATGATAATTACTAAACAGTTCTGGATTTCCATAGTTATCCGGGGACGTTTCCTTTTTATGTTTTTTTTCCTCATAAGACTTAATTGTCCTCCATCTATATATATGGTCTGATGAAGCTTCATGAAGCAGTGTCATTATTTTCAGAGTCCACTAGATGGTGGTCTCTGCACTATTTTTCTTTGTTTTGAACAACTGTTCTAATGAAACATCGCATCATTTTAAACTGATAGCGCCATCTATTGACCTCTCAGCCCATCAGTATCTATAAGGTGGGGTAAATGTTCTTCAAAACATTGTGAGGGAGCTGCTTTTTCCTTTGGCATAGAATATTAACCCGGTTAATTAACTTGGTGAATCTTAAAATGGTACGCAATGACGATTTTGGAGGGGTTGGAGAAATGACAGTGGTGGGAAATTCAATTTCCCTCAGGGGCCAAATTTGTTTACAGTGGCTGTTGTGAGGGGCCATCAAGCAAAAACACAGGAGCGAAAAGTACTAAATCAAAAAAATAAATAAACCAAAATGTACTAAAGAAAATATTTTATTTCATTTTGTAACAGTTTAATTTAAGAAAATCTGAAATAAATGTTTTCCTTTTTTATTTTTTTTATTTTTATTTTTTTTAAATATTCACTTGCTTTATCTCAGGGTCAAGATGACCTGACGGCCCAGAAACAAACAAGTGGTATACCTTGTGATGCTTCTGGGTCACCTTGACCCAGGGTTGAATCATTTATGAGCGGCAATAAATGCTTAAAAATAAAAAAAAATGGAGTACAATATTCTTAAAACAAAAACACAATAGTCATATAAATGATGGCAATTAATACAGAATAAAATGGTTAGTTTCTACGTAATGTTTGACCCCAAAAGGGCCACATAATTACAGTCAAAAGGCCCCAGAAGATCCTAGTTTACCATCGTCAACTGAAGCATCAGGAAAGTATAAAAGTGATGTTGAAAAACAGGACTTGCGTTAACTTAACACAGTAGTGATCCAACTGAAACCCCCCCCAGCATTCTGGCCCGGCTGATCTGTCTTTCATGGACGTCCAGAGTCGACTGCCAAGAATAGCACTCTGGCAGTCTGGCTCTTGTTAGTGGTCGATAGGTTTGTGTCGCAGCTCTGGATGTTTGGTTGTGTTGTTGTTGTTGTGGGTTGAAAGTTGTTGAATGTATTCGCTCACTCTCCGCGACGGTGAAGGACAGAGATCTAGCCTTTGTCCACCAGAGCGGCTGAGACTCTGAGCAGGTGTCCAAAGTCTTCTTGTCTCCTAAAGTCAGGTTGGCCTCTGGGCTTCGTCAAACGTACTTTTAAATTATCCACTCCGCGACTTGTGGAAACAGAATGCAGAGTTTTTTGGTTGAGGGTCCACTTCTTCTTCGGATGACTCGGGGGGATTATATTTCTGCAATTACGCCGCCGTAGCTCATCTTCCTTCGCTGACCTCAAACCTCTTGTGAGTTTCCTCCAAGTGCTGTGTCACTGAATAAATATCCAGAGATTTTCCTTACATCAAGGCCTGCCAGCCATTGCACGGCTGCTTTTAATTGTCTCTTTGTCCACATGGTTGGAATATTCGCTGGCACTGCCAGGGGCAGAACGTCTCTGCGTCAGAAGCGGCCGAGAACATCTCAGATCTGAAGGTTGTAATTGAATAGATAGGTAAGTGATTGATGTTAAGAAGGAAGTGTTTCTCCTTTTTATATATTCATGGCTTCCTGCAGACTGGAGTCTAAACCTGTGGACAGCGACAGCCGCGCAGGATCTGTCCGGTCTGCTTCAAATTATCTTCTCTCGCAGCTTCCTGAAGCAGCTCACGGAAGTTCTTCACCTGAGAACTGCCTAAACACTGCATGCCTCGGCCAAGGAGCTAATTTCACATGACTAAGAACAACTACCATAATTCTAGGAGCATTCTTGAAGGTGCTTGTGTGTCAGATGAAAGGTATGGGGGCCAAATCTGACCCCTCAAACATTTCATGTGGGCCAAAAAATACTCAAATACCTGAATTAATTACTAGTTGGCATAAGATCAAATTCAAAGGTTAGCGTGTCGACATCATGACCAATGAAGAACTATGTGTCTTGATGTGTCAAAAGATATTAATATTACTCCAAAAAAAGCATCTTTTTTCAAAATAAAACACCTTTTAGGCAGTAATAACTAATACATAAGGAAGTTCTATACATGCATTTTTCATTGAGGCCCAGTTACAATTGTCTCATGGACCGGTCCCAGGTTGGGGGAAGAAACGGTTCCGATATATATGTAAGTATACTCTGGGTACTTCAGTTTCCTCCCTACAGTGAATATTACAAATTACATTAGTTTTATCTTCTAAATCCTTGTTTTCAACCTGACCATTGCAAAGTATTGGTTGGGGTCCACATGCTACCCTCTGAATGTACAGTATTTATTTGCCCTTCATGAAGTCAGAGTAAAACTGTTACTAACTCTGCATTAATTGAGAACTTTTAATGGTTCCACTTGCCTGATTGGAAATAATGACTTTTGGGTTTCAGTACTTTGTTGGCTATTCTCTGGACAAAAACAATGTGCATGGGTAGTTAGATGTTGCAAGGGTTCAGTGGTCAAATTGAGCCTTTGGACTTTAATAGGTTGGTGACCACAGCATTAGTGGAACTCACAGGATAGATTTCTGCACAAGAGAGCTCACTTATCTATACTTCCCTTACTTTGCCTCAGTGCAACATCGATGGCTATTCATGTGCCTCAGTTATCTCTAATGAACTAAAATCTCAAAATAAATTTGAACTTGTGCGTCTACCTCACAAACCAAACATAACGAATGAGTTCAACTGTCAACAGAAGATATAATAATGTCTTCCTCCTGTCCTGATTCAAAGACGTATCCTGACAGCACCAAGATCCAGAAATGTATGTTTCTGGAAGCCAGCTTAAAGCCCTCATGTAATCATTTTCAATATTTTTTGGTTACATTTGTCATTACCATTTAATTTTTTTTAATAGCCATTTGTTTAAACATGTCTTCTTCTATTTATTTTATTTCAGATTAATATTTAATAAATAATCAGTTTAACTTTTGCCTCTTTTTGTTCAATTGATTGACCTTTTTTTGTCATGATCTCATTTTGTGATATCAATATTTAAAAAATCTGATATTCTTTTCATCCCAATTTATTGTAGACCAGAGTCGTGAAATATAAAAAGGTTTCAGACAGTGAATTGTGTTCATATTTATTATCCATTTCAATTCTAAATCAAAATTATTTTAGGACTTCTCTTTCTGTTTAAAAATATAAATTGTTTGATTTTTCAGTAGTGTTTTTTTCCCTGACAATGAAAATCTATATTGCATTATAATAATGTATTACAATATATATACATTTACATGTTCTGTTATTATTATAAGTTATGTAGATAAACCCTGAAATGTGTTTTATGTAGCTTAATGACAGATTGTAATATCTTATTGTACAACATTTCTTTTTAAAATAACAAAAAAAAATTCAACTTCTCTTCAAATCAAATCGAATTGTTGCTTTTTTTTTACCTGCTTATTTTAATTGGAAATGTATTCTGCCTGTGATTTGTGTTGACGCCCCCGCAGAGGCTTTTTGTCCCTGGGGCTTCATGAAAGAAAAACCAAGATGTTTGAAACCGGCAACTCATATTTCAGGTGTTGCCTTTGGCGCCATGTTTCCACTCGAATACGCTTGTGCACGCTCAAATCCCTGACAATCCCACTTGAAAGGTATCAATCATATCAGACGCGGAACACAACACCTCGTGGACGTCAGGCTTCTGCGCAGCCTAAAATATTCCTCGACGTCCCATAGTGGGATTTACAAAAGCAGATTATCGCCATTGTTGGCAAAGAAAAGAATTAGAGAGGAAGGGTAATGTTACGAGGGGAGGAAAGCTCCATTCAGAGATATGTCTTTGATGTGAGGCGCTAATTTAGACAAAATCTGTCAACTTTACCTCAATGTGTGCATCTGTGAGCCCGAAGCGGAGCTCGTGTCACCTTCCAGATCCATGTGCGGCAGCTGCTGTTCTTCAGGCCATTGGCACGACTCCTGTCACCTTTCAGGACCAGCCGACAAGCCGGCCAGTTGGAATGAAAGCGATTGGCTTGGAAAGGTGTGCATGGCAAAATGTCGGGCTGCCATCACTGACCTACGCTCCATGTGACTCACAGACGCACCAGCAGAGCTTCAAATGGAGGGACAGGTGGCACATGGTCCGGCTGCTTGCTAGTTTGGATGATAACTTATCCTCATGACTAAGAAGAAAAGAGAGAAGCTTTCAAAATTTCAAGGCAACATCTTGGACACCCCCTCTTTAGTATAAGTATAGTATGTATACTATGGTATATGTTCTTTTAGTGTAATAAAGGCACATACTACAAATATTACTTATTACTTTGGACACTTAACTCTATATTACCAGTTCACTGTGTCTATAGTCTATAGTTCAGTTTACAGAAGAATACTATTCTCTACACTACCAATTTTCTAGTTATATACTTCTAGTACAGAATGCAATACATTAAATAGACTCAGGCATGAACCAGCAACCTTCAAGTTCCCCTTTGCATACACTTTGACCATCATGCCCCATATGTCACCAGTAGATTCCAGCATTTGGATATATATATAACATATATTTGTCATGATGGATACATCAAGCATCAACGCGTGTTTCCTCAAGATATACTTCCTATATGATTCAAATTGTCTGTAGTTTGTCTAAGAGTTCCGGTAACAGCCTTGAGTACTTTTAAGCGTTCCACTTGCCTGAAGTACAGTAGCTAAGATAAGTCCAAGTTCCGAATGACTTTTAAGGAGGAAGAAAATGAATGTTCTACACCAGTGATACTCAACTGGTTGGATATAAAGACTTTTGGGTTTCAATACTTTGTGTGCTTTTCTCTGGATGAAAAACAATGTGCATGGGTAGTTTCATCTTGCAAGGTGAAATTGAGCCTTTTGGACTTTAAAAGGTTGGTGACCACAGCATTAGTGGAACTCACAGGATAGATCTCTCTGCACAAGAGAGCTCACTTATCTATATTCCCCTTACTTTGCCTCAGTGCAACATTGATGAGTATTCATGTGCCTCAGTTATCTCTAATGAACTAAAATCTCAAAATAAATTTGAACTTGTGCGACTTCCCCGCAGACCGAACTAACACATCGAATGAGTTCAACTGTCAACAGAAGATACAATAATGTCTTCCTCCTGTCCTGAATCAAAGACAAATCCTGACAGCACCAAGATCCAGAAATAGTCTGAACATTTTTGCGCAAGGATCCGTGGTTGATCTCCTCCGACCTACAGGATACAACGTTTTTTAACGACGAAACGCACACACTGTGATATCAACACACGGCAGTAAACACAGTGCCACCATATCCAGCCTTCACAACAAATTAGAGGATAAAGAACATCCTCTCAGCCACAGAAACACAAGTGGAACCACATGTCTGCTTGTCCACAACGGCAGCCACACTTACAAACCTGCAAACAATAGGCGGCTCTTTCCCCAGGATGCATCATTGGATTTATGAACTTCAACAGCTGAAGTCTGCAGATCCTCCAACCACTTTCCGTTTCTGTCCAGTAAAAGTGGGAACTGATTCAGTCTGCTGTGCCATGTTGACGTGACGTTTCTGCTTTTTAGAACCTTCATTAAACAACTCAAGTCAACCAAGAGCGTTAACAGGCCACAGAAGGACACGTTTGGAGCGTCGGAACATGACCTGAAGTGTCTCACATTGTGATGGATGCGACACTCTGCTGATTCATCAGAACTTAATTTGACCTCCTGCGCGCTCTGTAATCAAACTTCATCTGATTAATGAAGTCCTCGTCTGAAACCCAAACAATCCCATCCAGACTCAAATGAAAATCTCCAGCTGGGCAGTAAAACTCTGCCATGTGAGGCTGCACTCCTTTTTAACAAGATCTTGAAACTACTTTTTTTAATCAAAACACCCAACAACCATTAAACGGATAAAGGGCATTTGTTTAATGGAAATTAGATAAATAAATGAATATTAAAAGCAACACAAAACAAAATGATAGTTAAATGACATATGTGTCGAAATAAAAATAACGCTACTTTTACAGACTAACAAACCAATTTTTTTTTTAAATAACTAAATAGAAAATATCTGAAGGAATTGAAATTGGGTTTAGTTCAACCATCTATGTCTGACTTACTGTCTTTACATAAAACAGGTGACTCTGGGATTGTGGATTCTGCTGAAAGGACTGAATTAGGTGTGGATGTTAGTAATGTGTTTGAAAGGCCACTAGATGGCACTATCAGTGAAAATGATGTCAGGTTTAGGAGTGATTAATGTTAACAAATTAACCCCAAACCAACTGCTTTAACTACAGTCATTTTTGCTGAGACCTATTCTTCAAAACCTCCCTAAATCCAGATGGAACTCCAGAACGCCATTATAATGAATATACCTGAATCATTTTCAGGTCCTTGTAGAAGTGATTATTGACTTTTACATTGAAACCTGTTTTTGAGGTATTTTATTAGACTTTCTGATAAACACCAACAAAACATGACGGAATCATTTCCATTCTGCTTCAGCGCAGCAGTGCTGACGATGATGGTTCGGAGTGATGGAGCTTCATACTGAGACAGAACATGACGACAGTCTCCTCTACCATCTGTGTCGGTCGTTAAAGTTTCGGGGTTCAGCTCTTCGCCGCACAAAAGGGCCACCACTTACCCGCTGTAATCAAACATGTGCCAAACATGTGCAGCATTGAGTGTCTCACAAAGAGACCTCCACAGAATTTGTTTTCTCCAGATCTGAGCGGGTGTGAGGGAGTGGAAGTCGAGCCTGGAATATGGATGAGCTGTTTAACATATCTGCTGTTTTAAGACATTTTTAATTATTCCTGAAAGAGTCTGCTGAATCCAGATGACCTGTTCCTAACCGCGGCATCTTTGGATCCTCCTCGAGTGTCGGAAAGTATTTGAGCCATGATGCCGTGTCGGTCTGACAGAGACCTTCTGGTGCTGCTGGTTTGTGTTGATCTTTGTAATAAAATCATTTTTGGGGGGAGACCTCGTCTTGAGGCGCACCTCCAGAGTAAACAGAGGAACCATGTTGGCGGCAAGTTGGCATTTCCATGAATCCACTGTGCTGCTCTGTTGTCAGGAATGTCCTGCCGGGTGAAATCCATGGAGCACAGCTAGAGCTAGGTGGTGATTCATTTTAGTCTGCACATTGTTCTCTCTAGATTTAATTTGTTTACTTTTTGATCATTACATAAATATTTGGCAACAATCCTGTTTTCTGTTTTACCTGCTCAGGCTACATTTAGCTACTATTTTTTAGGGGAAATTCTGTTACTTCCTGTTAAGGCAACATTCGGCTACTTTTTGTGCAGGTTACATTCAGCTACTATCTGTAGAGACGACATTCAGCTATTTATTGTCCAGTGACATTCGGCTACTTATTGTTCTTCTTTTTGTTCTGCAGACATTTAGCTACTTCCTGTTCAGGCATCCTGCAGCTAGGCAACAATCAGCGTTTGCCTATTTAGTTCTCTTTTTTTTTCTGTTTTACCTGTTCAGGTGACATTTGGTTACTTTTTTTCTAGGCGACATTCAGCTACTTCCTGTTTAGGCAACATTCAGCTACTTACTGTTAAGGCGACATTCGGCTGCTTTTTGTTCACGTGACACTCAGGTGGGGAAATTTAGCTACTTCCTGTTCAGACGTCCTACAACATACTTCCTTTTCAGCCCACAATTTTACGTATTTACATTTGCGCAACATTCCTCTGTTTTATGATTAGCCTGTTCAGGTGGGCATTGCTGCTACTAATGTTCAGGCAACATTTAGTTTATTTTTGTTCAGGCAACATATAGCTACTTTTTTGGTCGGTTAACACTGCTCTGGCGAGCTTCTCTACCACTACTACATCTGGTTTCTTCCGGTTATGGCGTCACACCACTGCTTCCTGTCAAGGCTACATTTGGCTACTTCCTGTTCTGGTGACAGAGCTACTTTTACGTCCAGGCTACATTTGGCTAATGTATTTTCTGGCGACATTTGTATAGCTTGACGTCATCAGCAGATGGCAGGTGTAATGAAACGATCTTCATAACATCAAGCAACGTTTCTCTCTTCATGTTCAGGTCCTCCACAACGTTCTGCCGTTCTAATGTCAACATGGCGCGGGAATGTGCTGGCGTCGTACCTATAGACTTCATAAATTCGAACGTGCAGACAAATGACTCACAATAATAAAAAGTCAGATGACAGGAATCCGAGCTGCGCGTTCACCAGCATGACGCTCTGGCGCTACAACAGAGTGTTTTTTTGAATTAGTCTGCATATTTCCAAAACTGCTCAAACAAACGTGCTTAATTAAATCCTTCATTGAATACGTGTTTGTGGAGGGAAAGGAGATATGTCGTGCAAGAAACACTTTAGCACACAACGCTCAGCCCTTTGTTATTTCAAAGCGAGCTGCTCTCACCCCGACCAAGATTGCGGCTGTGTTTGTTGGCTTGTGAGGAGATACATTTATTTCCAGAACAGCTTATTTTTTGCGACGCGATGGTGTTATTGCAGCGAGCTAGACCCGAGGCCACATTTGCAATTAAAATACTCAAAGTATCGAGGATTCCATATCCGATGTTGTGGTTAAATTCCGACAACACTAATGAGACAACTTGCCTGCTGTGCGGTCAGGAGGTGTTTCCTCTGAAAGCCAGCGTCAGTGTTTGCAGCTCTCGACACCACAGATGATTTATGGCTGTTTTTTGACAGTCGGACTGACCGTACATGTGCTGAACTATGAAGATGAGCATCACGAAGTCTGATGTGCTTTGAAGTTGAGTCTCATCAGAGACTCATTATTTTTTCAACCAAGGTGTTAAATCTGCACAAAAGTGTTTCCATATGACCTCAAGTTCAAACAAATGATGATATACTGTAATAACAGAACATTTGGAAGAAAAAGCATTACACTTAGTGTAAATAATAAAATAAAGTGTACATTTTCTTTTTCTTAAAATACTTTTAAGAGAATAAACACAAACAAATAATGAAGCTTAAAAATAATTATAATGAGAAGAAACTATAATAATTAGAACAAATGAAGCTGTCCAAAAGGTAACAAAACTGCAAGTTAAAACATGACAGGTCATATTTTTTTCAGTTATTATGAAAAAACAATACACAGTTAAAATATATACTTTAAAATGTCTTAAGATGTTTCTTGAAGGTGTCAGTAGACTCCATCAAACGCAAAGGGGGCGAAGATCGTTCCAAAGCTTGGGAGCAACAGCCTGGAACGATTTCTCTCCTCGCGTTCTAAGTAACCATCAGTAGATTCTGATCCACAGACCTCAGAGCCCGAGCTGAGGTGTAAGGCTGGATCAGATCACTAATGTAAGGAGGAGCCTGACCATGAATAGCTCTGAAAGTAAGAACCAGAATTTTAAAATTGACCCTGAAAAAAACTGGTGGCCAGTGAAGAGTTTTAAGGATCGTGGAAATGTGAGTTCATATAATAGAGCGGTTCAGAATTGTTGCTGCAGAGTTTTGTATTAACTGCAGGAGAGATGGCCCCTTCTTGTTTAGACTTTTTTATTATTGTTATAATCTTATTACTACTATATATGTATTTAACACAAAACTAAAAACAAGTAAAGCATTTTGTCAAAATAAAAAACTAGGCATACTGAAATATAAAATATGAAAAATACTATTGTTTATGAACTCAGAAAACTAACCAACTAACTTTAAACACTGAAAGACATTCCTTGGAATTGTTTCATCACTTTATTACTGGAACCAAAACAGTTTCTCAGCTAAACTCAAAATAATAAAATGTATCGTGAAAACGTATAAAACTTCTCCAACAGCTCAGGTCCAAGTTTACTAAATACTAATTGGAGGAACAGCATTGCTCATGGATTTTGTTTGGGATTCCCGGTAGGTCAGTGTATCTGAGTTTCCCGGCTAACGCAATTATCTTAATTAACTTAATTTTAAACAAATGAGCGTTAGATTAACAAAGTCATGTCTCTACTGTAGCTCAGCTTTTTTTTAGCATTTGGGTTGATACTGCAGTGAGTTGAAAGTGGGATGAAGCGTAATATCCCCGAGGTCCCATTAAGGTTTTGAAAAATAAACATTTGCCAAACCTGATCTTGTGTGACTGATTCTATACGGCAGAGTTCTGGGAGCAGCGCCAGTCGTACTTCTACAATGTAATTAAAAAGATATAGTAATCAGAGAGGAGAAGTGATGATTTCATTATTTAGTCTTGACGTCTGATTGGTGAGTGACGAAGAGTTAAAGATGGAGCGCGTTCAAACAAACCGGGGTCGCGTACTGAACACCTTGTTGATGTGGATGAGACTCACTACAGAGGACGACCGAGAGTTCATCCAAATATTTAACACAGCAACAGTGTGGAAGGAGCGCGACGCTGATTTTGAGTGTCAGGGTGACTCCATATGTAGAGTTCAACCGAGCTGACGACAATTTTCGGACCACCCGTCTTGATAATTGTTGTGTTCAATACGAGAGCGGGCTCAAGTTTTCAATGAACACAAACACAGGCAGATGTGGAGGACAAAAAGACTCCTCCTTAGAACACACAAAATCCAGAGTCATCTTCCTTGTATCTGAACGAGATGATCACTAAATCTAACATGAAATAAATGGTTCAGAATCAAAGTTTAAAATAGAAGAATCAAGAATCAAAGTCTCAAATAATCTTGAGTTCCTCTCTAGCCGCACTGAAAATTAATTCAAAGAACTGGTCAATATGCCACTTGTGTTGAAATACTGAATATAGGACCAGAAAAATAGTATGTAACGACAACATTCCATCATACAAAACAACATTAATAGTAAGTAAGCAAGTAATTATTATCTGTATGGTGCCTTTATGAGCTAAGCTGTTCAGCCTCCGGGGCTCAGTTGGATCAAAAGAGAAGTAGAGCTGGATGTTATCATCAAAAATGTGATAAGAAACATCAGGAAATCTCTGAATGATTTTACCGAGAGGAATCAAGTACAGCAAAAACAATCAAGGACCCGGAACAGAATCTTGAGGACTCCACACAACAGATCTGCCGATTCCGACCTCATTTGATTGGCAGATACACTGAAACTGCGCCCATAAAGGTATGATGAGAGCCACCTTAACACAGACCCACGTCATCCCTCAGTCTTCTCAGCAGGATCTGGTGATCAACTGTGTCAGAGACTGAGGACAGATCCAAGAGAACCATAACAGTGTATTTAACCGAATCAGCCGACATCATGATGTCACTGGACACTTTCAATAAGACTGTCTCTGTAGAGTGATGTTTGTAATCAAATTTGAACAAAAATAGTTAATAAATCAAGAAGCAGATAACAAGATGAATCAGATATTGGACGTGATCTGCATGTTTTTAATCTTACCCTCAGACTATTAAGAGACTTGAGGATCTGAAAGGGAGGATATGGTAGAAGCAAACTGTAATGATGTCACTCGCTGCAAACGGGAATTACTTTTTTAAGCTTTTTTTATGAGTGAACGAAACTTCAACTGAACGATTAGAGCACACTTTGTACCACACATAAAACATTTATACTCACAAAGAGACCAGATAATTTTTCAAGCATGTGGGAACAATCCAGGACCAAAATGTAAAGTTGGTAGAACTTCATAAACAAATTAAACCTATTTAAAGAGACCCTTTTGTGACCCCATTTTGGATGTTTTGTACTGTAAATTTTTAAAAATGTTCTTCTTAGTAAGAGAAATATAATATGGTAATAGCTACTTTTGTACAGACCTACAGCACCATTGACGTGGTAGGGGTGCCATCAAACATTGTTTAAGGACAAGAACGATTTAATTTAATTAAACTGTTGATAGCTAGAACACTTATTTATTAAGTTAAAGGCAAACATCTTGAATGGGCTTTATTGGAAATAACAATCAATCAGGTTTTTTTCCGAACCCAGGAGCACATGTGGCCCCTGGAGTGCACTTTGCTCAGATCTAAATAGAAAAGATGGAGGTTGCCCTTCGCCTTCACAACAGTTTTTTTAATTCTCGTGACAAAAAGAAGAAATTCTAATAATGGAACACGAATGGTGCACACAGTCAAGTCTCAGGAGTGATGCCAGCCTGCGTCTAACTTTGTGAGACTTGATACGTGTGTTTTCATTAGATAGACACACTCAAGGTGACAGAGACACGTGTGCGAAGGGAGGCCGGGATAAACATTTCTTCTTCTGAAACAAAAGAGTTTTGAGATGGAACAGGCTGTCATGCCAAAACACTTATAAAAAGGCCTGAACGGGCCGGTCCTCCATCCCCACATCTTGGGAAATAATCATTCCCTTCTGGATGTGTTTATGAGGGCAGAGGGGCCCGCGCTGTGACGCCCCGTACCATACAGTGAGGAGGAAGCTCAGCTGATCTGAGCCTTGGCCCGCTACACAAGCCGGGAGTGACACTGTGTTGTCGTCATTTCTAGAAAATGCTTTTTCTCTTTTTAATTCAATTGCTCTGAAGGCAAAATTAACTCAATAAGTCACAGGATGACAAAGCGATCCAGCTGTAGGTGTTCTCCACATGTGCTTCACATCAAATCATAAAACTTTTCTGAAAAATTAATTTATCCCGCCATGATGTATGGCAGTTGAAAAAAAAGAAAAAATGCCCTCGAGCAAAGAGTTGGTTCCACTTTGACTAACACCAGCTCATTCTTATTCAAACTCCTGGAGCCCAGATCTGGGTGAGGCCGTCTGGATCCCCACGCAGCGTGCGATCACCTCTGAAGAACCGACACATGTTTCCAGTGAGAAGAAGCACGACAACATCACGACGTAAAGACAACATGAGATTCCTTCCCCAAGACACGAAAACCAGTGTGGGGTTTGTCATTCGAGCGCAGGCCTGTTTACAAGTTTGGGGGGAGGATTATGTGGATTTATGCCCCAGTGGAGGTTCCAATAATTCCATGTCAAATCCAGGGATGTGTGTACTTTGTCCGGCCATTTAAAAGCAGCTCTTTCATGCTGATGGATATGGAGAGTGCTCGTGACATGTGGAGGATTTGCTGGTTTCTTTCATGGTAGTTTCAGCAAAGCTTGGTTGAAGACCACTTGTTTGTAAGTCGAGCATTTATAATAGATCTGGATTACCAAACAATGGTAAACCATCAAAGTCTTTATCTAAAGCGTGCTTGGTTCATTCTATGTTTTTCAGTTCTATAATAGAAATGGAAAAAAAAACAAAAGACAGAAATGGAAAAGAACAAAATATTTAAAAAAAGGTTTGTTTAATACTGTTAATAAACTGAGCAGAAACAGATTCCTGTTACCTGACAAGAAGAAAAGCCAGAGAGATACAAATACAGAATCAAGATGGCAATATCTGAGCCATAGTTTGTTCTTATAAATGACCTTTCTGAAACACGTTCTGAAATCATCGTTGGGCTGGAACGTTCCGTCTGCACAGTCATCAGTACCACAAACGAGCCCTTTGTTGAATATTCAGCAGATATTTGATCCAGGTAAACCTCCCACCGTCTAGGAAAACTTTTTTTAGGTGCAGTGTTTCAAGTGTTCTCACGTTGCAGACATGCAGCAGGCTTATGGTGGTTCTTAGTTCGGATCCAAAGACCCGAGCACTACCGGTTTTCCATCACAGATAAAGTGTCTCTTTTTCTATCAGTATCATCAAATTCTTATCTTGTCATAATTGTATTTCGTGATATTTTTATCTGGTGATATTAGTATCTAGTTATCATGTGCCTTACTAAAACATAGGACAGAATTCAGAGATGGTTCAAAGTTCCTGAAGTTTTACTTGCCAGGAAAGAAGAGATAAACTAGCATCAATGTGCTCGTCTCAATGTAGTACTTTTTTAGTGTGCTTTTAATACAGTATTATGGTTTTGTAAGCTGTTTCGTTATCACTTCTAGATAAATACATCACAAGCCCACGCTTCATTTGTGTATCTGCTTATAAGGGACAGTGTCATTTAGCTGGGTTCAGCTGCCTCCACACGTTATCTGGAGGCACGTTTTGTTCTGTGCTTCTCTAATCATACATTAAAAAGGTAGGTTAGGTAAATACATAATAAATCATTGTTCAGTAATTTTCCATTTTCCACTTTTCGTAAATCCAATTGTCATGAATAATTGTCGTACCTTTACCTTGTTTACTTGAAGTTTCGATCTTAATTTTCCTTACGTCTTACAGTAACATCAAAGACGAGCACAGAAATCAATAATGAACAATTATAAGATATAATTATAAGATAAGATATTGCCACCTGGATCATTGCTGCCATTATTGAAAGAAGGGAAACACTATCGTTAGACTACCCGTCATCATGCTAATGCGAACACACTCAGACAATAAACTTATACACCGAGTGGCTATAAAGGCCTTCTCAGTCTGAACTAAGGCGTTAAAATTAAATTTTTTCGCACATCACTACTGGACAATCTCACATGTCCTGTTAAGATAAAGTGTTGTGAACAAGCGCATATCAGAATATCATGAGGTACAAACATCTTATATATCAAGATTAAAAAAAATTGCATTCATGTCATCTCAGGGGGCTGCCATTTTTTGAAATATTTGATAATTGAAAATTATCAGTATTATTCTGGTAATACACAAATCTTTGTGATTTTTGGTTTTGAAACAGAAAAACCTTGTTTATGAAACAGAAAAAATAAAATGCCCATATTTTATTCCGGATTGTTGCTATGAGCCATGTTAAGACGTGGAAATGAGCTGAAGAACAACAAGGACAAAAGACACTTGATATGCGGAAAATGAATTGGCGTCGGTCAAGAGGAGAGTTGTGGATACACCAAGAACAGCTGGTTTCCCTGGATTCCTCAGAAAAATATTTGAAGCTACTGCACATATCATGATCATTGTGTCTTGATTTATTTTCCCCCTGCTTGTATTTGCATTTGAAAGGCCCCTCCGAGAATACGCAGCATCAACCTTGTTCTCGAAGTAGACGGATACTTTATGTGTCTCTGCGAGCTTGTTAAAAGGCAAAGGAAGACGTCACGGAAAAGAGCACATGGATATACCTTCTACCCCAGAGTCTAGGAGAGAATGTCGCTCTGCAGCAATCAATACGCTTATTATAACGAGACTCTCCGCCAGCGTGTATTTTCCTGGAACGCCATCGAAGCTTTTAATTTGAGTCTGCAAACAATCCTATTGTTATTGCATATGCTGTTTCGGATATTGTTTTGGGACTTTGGTATTCCCCATTTGGGAAAATCGACAGACATAATCTTTTCAAATGATGATAGAATGGGTTCTGGGGATGGGAAACAGGAACTTATCCCCATCATTCTCTGAGTGAGGATCACTTGACTTGGCCACAAGTCTTCTACTCCTTCTGGTGAGACTCTTGGACGATTCAGTTCCTCATCTCACTCAATATTCGACCCGATAAATGTACGTGGAAGAGACAACCGTTGCTAGAGATGCAGAATGAAATACTGAAACCTCTTTAAGGGCAACTGGATATGGGTTAGATGAAGTGATGGTCTGATGAAGCTTCATGAAGAAGTCATTATTTTCAGAGTCCACTAGATGGCGGTCTCTGCACTACTTTCCTTTGTATTGAACAACTGTTCTAATGACACATCACATCATTTTTAAACTGATGGCAACAGCCTGGTCTGACGAAGCTTCATACCTTACAAGTGATGGGCAGTGATGGTTTGATGAAGCTTCATGAAGCAGTGTGATGTTGTTTAGAGGTCAGTAGGTGGCGCCAGTCATCAGTTTAAAAATGATGTGATG
This sequence comes from Callionymus lyra, assembly GCF_982586985.1. Taxonomy (NCBI): domain Eukaryota; kingdom Metazoa; phylum Chordata; class Actinopteri; order Syngnathiformes; family Callionymidae; genus Callionymus; species Callionymus lyra. Next base: position 24,492,504 of record NC_141829.1, read on the forward strand.
TTTCATTAGAACAGTTGTATGACGGACGACAACTGACTTATGTATAAATAAATGTATAAATACGTAACAAAATGTATAAATAAATTTGGATAAAAGATGTCAAAATAAATAAATGACCTTTAATTTAATTTTTTTCAAAGAAAAGAGCTATTTTACATACAAATACACATTTTGGTCATTTATACATTTTGACTTTTATTTATAAATGTTTTCTTCTATTCATTTAGGTATTTAACATTTTGTTGTCCGTATGTAAATGAAGTGGGCGGGTCGAACATCAGTCTAAGGCAGTGATTGGTTAAAAAGGCGAAACAAACTAAAGCAATCGATGTCGATCTCAAAACTATCGCTCCTGCAGCAACTGGTCTAAAGCATTGACGCTGCACGAAGAGTGGAAGAATATTTTCTGAAATCAAACCAAACAAACTTGATAAGTGGTCCGTGCTGTTCATGTGCACTAGACTTATTTTTTTTTTTGCAACCACGACCCTTATGAATGAACTCCGTGGATCTCACAGTTACAGCACCAGCTCATGTGGCTCAAAGGTAGAGTACTCACCTCTGGACCCAGACGTTGTTGGTTTCTAAGCTACTAATTTTTCCTTTTTCCGCGGTTTTGAATTTTTTTGATTTTTTTTTTTATCTTAATGGATGCAGATGTTTATTTAATTTGAAATTAGCAACAATTAGAGACATTGTTATGGGTAACAATTTAATATTGAATAATAGGCTAACTCTCTTTTTTATTTAGACATTATGTAGGGTTCGTAGAGAGAGAGAGAGCATGAGTCTCAACTTATCAACTTTATTGATAATGCTGATCAGGCTGCTGTGCCACAGACAACGCCCCAAAAAAGTCAACACACACTCACTCGTCTCGAACGACAACAATTGTCCATCTTCTTGTTCTTCACAAACTGAGATTGTGATGCCATCATGGACTTCCGTAAACTCCGAATTTAACACTTCAAACCACCGGTACAATTGTTTATATTCTCACATAGTTGACACCTGAGTATTTATACGAGTTCTTAGAAATGAGAGATACTACGTTGTGGTTTTCTCACCAAGCTGTGCAGGAAATGAATACCTCAGGTTCTCTAATCACTAGAACGACGCAGTTAACTGGACAAAACGTACTCACGAAAATAAACGCAGCACAACTAAATACGTTATACACTGGACTGTGGCTTATATAATTTACATCAGATCATAAATTATTAGCAATTGCATGGACACGTCCATCTTCCCAGAATTATCCAAAGTTAGCCGTGAAGCTAAGATTAACGTGTGATGAACATGTGATGCTCTTAAGGCAGTGGTAGTTGATCCAAGGCTGTAACCAATCACTGCCTTAGACTGATGTTCGACCCACCCACTTAATTTGCATACGGACAACGAAATGTCAAAATGACAAAATGTCAAAAAGTATATATACCTAAATAAAAAGACAAAATGTAGAAATGTAGAAATAAATGTCAAAATGTAGAAATGACAAAATGTATTTATATGTGTAATAGCTCCATTCTTCGACAAAAAATGTAATCAGAATTTATTTATTTATTTTGATGTATTGATATTTATCCAAACATTTATTAATAAATTTTGTTACGTATTTATACATTTCGTTAAGTATTTATAAATGTATTAATACATTCATACATTTATTTATACATAACCTGTCATTTATCATCATTCATACAGTTGTTCAAAACTAAGCAAAATAATGCAGAGACCACCATCTACTGGACTCTAAAAATCCCGACACTGCTTCATGAAGCTTCATTAAACCATCGCTAGTGAATAGATCCAGCGGTCCACAAATGAGAACAGTCTCCCACTAAGACATTTCATCCTCATTCCTGAGGAATTGTTCATGATGGAAAAAGAGCTGAGCCAAAAGACAAAGCTCTCCATTTACTAGAAGCTCCATCTATCACCTGTGGATAGATACGGGAATGCTCCTTAAAATCATTTTTCATCAAGTGGCAGTAGTCTCTTAGAGAGGTCAGTCATCCAGGGGATACTCAAATTGGAAACTAATTCTCAAAAATATAGATAAAAAAAAATGTGAAGAAAATAATTAACTGTAAATAATTGTTAGAGACAATAAGGTAGCTAGTGGCGAGCTAATATATCTTAGATTTGAGAAAGGAAACGACAATAAAATAATCAAAATACTTGACTTACAAGATTTGGGTAAAAAATATAATCACCTGGAATTACTTGTATACCCAAGGTGGCTGGAATTTCTTATATTGAATAAGAGCTGAGTTATTCAAGAGAGATTCAAAGAAGAAACCATTCTTAAAAAAAAAATACTGTCCATAACTATAATAGTTGGAAAGATAGGTGGCATTAGAATACAAAAGTTAAGTTAAGTTAAGACAAAGTTAAGGAGTAGAGATGATTTTACCTGTAGACAGTAGAGCCAGAAAATCAGTAACAGTTTTGAAATATATTTAAAATTTGTATTAAATATAAAAATAGAGGAGAAAACCAAACCACCAAAACAATTCCCTCAACACTGATGAAAAAATATCCAGTAATGTTAAAATATTAAGATTAACATAAAAATAGTGCCAAATAAACAACACAAAAAAAGTTTAATTAATTCAAAATCATTCTATTTGGAAGATGAAAATAATCTGCTTGATGTAAAAATATGTGTAGGTTGGAGATAAAAATCCTGCCGGAATAGTTCATGACATTTTCTCTAATTTCTAGTCTCATACTCTCCCTGTCAAGAGACACTTTACATTCATTTTAACTTTGAGTTTAGAAGGTCAGTTCACAAGCCGGTCGTAATGCTGATTTTATGTTCAGAATCTTTCGCTCTAACACATCTTTCTACTTCACACTTCAGCTGCGAGTTTGCCACAAGTTTGTTACGGTTCGCCGCTAAATCAAAACTGGGTGTCCAGTGTTGTATCCACACTAGCGGCGTCTGGAAAAGCAATAAGGCCGCCGTGCTACCGCGAGAGGAGGTAACTCCGTCTGTAATGAAAACCGGGTTATGACCTAATTTTGTTTAGAATCACCTTCGCCGGGATGTCACGTCTGGAATGGTTCCGGCTCTGACAGTTACAAGGCCCGTGATGAATGTGAATCGCTGCAGCAGGTTTCCCGAGGTGGTCGGTGTGTCCGGCACCCTCCACTGAGTGACGGGTCAGGAAGACATCTGGACTCGGAGGTGAAGCATGTTGGACAGCGGGAACACGTCTTCGGATTTATCGTACGATAGTCAACAAGCGAAGGTTTTCATCACCGTGGTCACTTCCTGTCTCGCCCAGCGGCTCGTGCCGACAAGTGACACGGATTGTAATTTTTAGCCATGTGAATACGCTCCCCTGTGTTACTCCTGCTTTGAGTCTAATCTAAATGTGAAGGTGTGATAGCGAACAGGGCAGGAGTCAGCAGAACGTTGCGCAAAAGAAGCCCTGGAAGTGATTTGACTGAAGATGGGAGTCGACGTTGCAGCGACTAACCCCAGAAAGTAGATCCATTATTCCGCCAACTGTCCTCTCAATCCCCTCCTCAGACTCAGATGAGAGATTTAACCTCGGGGTCTCAGGCAGCACCGAACATGTGTGAGTCATTTGTGAAGAATAACAGGATGATCTGATGATAGTCACTCCAGCTGCTCTGGGATCAGTTGTTGGCTGGGATGAGGCGGCCTGTCAGAGGAGACCACAGACTCGCTCTTGTTACACCTCAACAGAAAATATTTCCAAAAACTTTTAAAGGTGCAAACACAAGTGAGATTTAGTATGTTTTAGCGCCACGTCACTCATTGAAATTTGTCCCACATGCTTTATGATATTTTCAAAGTGAATCTATCTCTCAGTCCTTCCTCGTCGTCGGTTCATGGAAACGTCAGGCAAGCATGTCACCTGAGGGTGCTTACTCATCGGTTTATCTGCAGGTCAGATAGATATTTTACAAATAAAACTGCTGTCAGAAGTAAAATTAAAGGTATTTTAGACAGAAGAAAGGACAGTGACTCAACAAGATAATTTACATTTTTTACTCTGTGTTTGACAAAGAAATATGATTGATGCAATAAAAATTTAAAATGCAGACTTAACAAAGAAATTATCCAACTGACAGAAGAGCCTCAAGAACAATGAGCTCCTGAACTTTTTTCTGTTGTCTTTAGCAACCTCTTCTCCTCCCTCCTCATCCAAAAATAACATTTAACCAGGTTAAGTATGCATGAATATCAGCAAACAAAAAACCACAAACACTGTAACTCGACCACATACTGTATCTTGTCCTATAAATTCAGTGTTTACATACTAGCTTTAAGTCAACCTGAGTGAGCCAGAGAAAACAATTCAACTGCCTGTAGTTCTCTTGAGCAAGACACAGATCTAGCTGTGTTGAGTGCAGATGACACACAGTTTCCCGGCGTCCACCTATACCTTGACACACCTGAAATCTCTGACCTGACTTTAAAAAGTGATACAACACAAAGAATCACAACAATTGATTGTTGAACATCATGAATAAGAAAAACTTCAAACAACGAGAATTTGATCTCATTACTTTAAAAAAAAAATGTTGTGTTTGTAATTAATTAGAATTAGTTCTTCGCCTTACCTCATTAAAGACAAGGCCAAAGGGCCAAATGTGGCCCACCAAGTCATTTTATGTGGCCCGCGGAATGGTTGTCTGAAAATCAAAGTCTGATCCATTGTGACCTATAAAGATTTCAGTGTTTAAGATAAAATAAGGAACAAAGAGTTTCTATGTCAACAATAATACGGAGACATTAGATAAGATGAAAACTAATATCGATATAAAATGATGAGTTTTGAAGGTAAGATTTTAAGATTTAAGGTAAGTGTTTCAGATTACATCGCAAATTAACTCATACTTACTGTAACATTCATTCTTACAGTGGATAAGTTCCTGATAACAAAACATCTCATAGCTTCATCTCCATAATCATCTTTATCATCATTGTTGTCCATCAGTGTCTATCCTGTCCAGGTGTCCGAACATCTGAACTCCATATCTTTGTCTCTCTGACTCATTGCTCGTATATCTATCACCATTTCTTTCCTTTCAGTTTCTCTGTCACTCTTGTTTCTGCTCTGGCGTACCAGTCTTTTCCACCCTGCCTGCACTCTCTTCTCGCTCTCACTGCCACACATACAATCAGACGTTCCATCAGTTTCATGAACGTTTGTCATATCAGGAAAGAAGCAGACGTCCAGTCTCTGACTACATTGTTCCTGTGTACTTAGATGAACCATGTGTGTCGAATCTGCTGCAGTGAACCTCCACAACTTCCCACACTGCGTACGTTGAATCAGACGTGGCCAAACCCCGATCAAGACAGTTTCCACTCACTGATCGCAGGTGTAGACAGAAAAACTGCGATCCCTGTTCTGCTGTCATTTGGCTCGCTACGCATCCAGTTGCGAAATGAACCTTCAGTCCGTCTGCAGATAGTTTATGAGACAACTGCACCCTCTCCTAAATCTTGTGGTATTCCAAGAATGGAATAACTGGCTCATGTAGAGTCATTTTATTGTTACCAGACTGGAAGAAAGCACTCGTTCTTGATTCTCTTCTATGGATACGCAGATCCGTGTGTCCTGGAGTGTCCTCTGCCTCCCACTCTAGGAAGCTGGCATCAAAATCAATTGAATTTAAATACGAAATTGTAAAATATAAAAATCTATAACTGTGGTCAGAATGTCTTTGTTGATGTGCTGACGGTGGCTTGGACAGTTGACCGTAAACACATTCCCCAAGAACAGAGAAACATGTTTAAATGATAAGAAGACATGTGGAGCCAAGAACGAGTGCACGCAATTTTTTAAAAGTAGTGAGTTTCCTTTAATTACAAAAATAATAGCTTTAACAGCACATGATAGCAATATACTTATCCATGACTCAGCAACTTTCAATGTGAATTCAACTTTTTTTTTTCCGTCTGAGGAGTGGTTTATGGAAAGGTCAGGTAGCATGTCACCTGGTGCTGCTTTCCCTTTTTTTCATTTATACACTTATATCCTGTTTGATTGCTGACAATTCCAGATAATACAAGAAGAAGAGAAGATGGTGACTAATTCATCAGTAATAACAGAAATATTTGTTTCTACTCTTTGGAATAAATTCTGTTTTACTCTGGGATTATTATGGTGGAGAGATGCTCAAGAATAAATTTAGAAGATCACTAACCGTCCAGAATAATTGTGAGATTTCTTTTTAGAGTCTTTTACCGTCCGTCCTCCTTCACAATTAAACATTGGTCAAGTTTTCATTATTGATTGAATCACAAACCTCTGCAACAATTGAAGACGAGAGATTCTATTTTTGATTAACTTTATATAAGTATTATAGAACTGTATACACACTAGCTATTTCAGGCAACATAAAGTGACTTGATGACTTGAGTTTTACACTCATTGCTAACACAGATGCTTTCTAAAGCACTTGTAGACCAAGAGACGTGTAAATACAGTCAGTTCTGGGCAGAAAATATTGTTAAAAAAATATTAAAAAATGCTCACATAAGGTTTAGAAACCAATGTTAAGGATTGTTTTAATTTTAGGCCACCTTGAGTGGATTTTCATTCTTCCCCTTTGATGGCAAATCTTTGTCCACTTATTCCTCTTCTTTTTTTTTTTTAGGTTTCCTGGTTTCAGAAAATCTCCAATATTTCTGGATTAATTCCTGCTGAGAAAATTACAGCCTTTGATAACTTCAAGCTCGACTGTTTCATCCCTTTTAAACCACATTTCTAAAACTGTCGACTTGAAGAGTACGATAATAACGAGACGAGAGAGTTTCATCGGAATGTTTTGGCGATACGACATGGCTTTGATGATGAAACAACACATACTTACATGCACGGGTGCGCTCCAGTGTGGAGAGTGGAGGCCAGATAACTGGATGAGAAGCTACAAAATACATCCAGGCAAGAAGGTTTATTAAAGAGTGAGCGAATGTATACAGCAGTTCAACTCAGTGTAAACAGTATATGTATGGGGCCGGGCAGGAGCTGACAGATTAAAACCAGGGCAAGAAAATACGCCGTTAAGCACGTCTTCGATTTCACACCCTCGCATGAGACGAGCGGAAAAATATTCGGGAAATGTCTAACAGTGTGTGGTTGACGGGTCATAAACTTTTGAGGTTGTTACAGCACTTGTTTTTTTTTTCAGAAAATTCATTGGCGTGAAGTAATGAAAGCAAAATGATGTCTTTAAACTCTAATTATAACGCTTTTTATTGAACAGTCAGGAGGGAGAAGAAACGTGGGCAATGACACGCAGCGGAGTCAATCTGCCTGATGTTCGCTCTCATTCTCAAATGAATGGGGTCTCATGAATCGCCTTGGACACGTTTCTATCACATGTGTCAGACCTGAGGCCCAGGGGCCAAAATGACCCACCCAATCATTTTAAGGGCCCGAAAGAGCTTTAAATATGAATCATCCAGCTCACATTGCGAGAGTTGTTTAGTAGGCGGTTCGAAGCTGCTCAATTCCAGTCACTGTCATTTGTGGCACTTTTCGACGTGAATTGATTCGGCTCGACTATACTTTGTTGTGTTGTTGGGTTTCCACCAGTCCTGCTATAGACTAGAGGGGGGCAGGGACTTCATGCTATAGCCCCTGCAACTTATGGCCAATGTTGTACTTACTAGACACAAATAGGTCTGGACAGCATCCACGGACCACACATTTTGGGACCTTTCTTCTTTTGAATCTTTTTTCTTCTTTTTTTGCTGGCTTGGCTCGCTTGGAACCAGGCCTGAGCAGGTACTAAAAATAGTATCTGCTTTGACGTACCGTGCTGGTAAAAACGCATCACGAACCAGTCGGGTCAGGTTGAGTAGATAAGGGTATAGACATGTTGGTTTAAAGGGACATTTGTGTACATTGGGAGTCACGGTTCTGTCAGTTTTTACACCACAGCTGTAGCTACAGTTGTGGCTTACGACCTCTTGTGGGAATTTGCTTTGAATGAATAAAAGTTTCTGGAAAGTTCTTGAATTAGCACTACATAACAATATACAGATAACAACTATTCCTATGAGCACACAGTTCCAAACCTTTGGGGAAAGGTAATTGGTGTATTGGTGTCCTGGTAAAGGAATTCCATGTGTAGTTTTGGATTTTTACCACTTGTTTTCCAAATTCTGGTCACCAGGGCTGTTGCTTCCTTACATTTTAGGGTAATTGGGTCTGGGTCAGGGGCAAACCAACTCTATGCTGAATCAAGTTAGCCACTCCAATCAAAAAGAGATTATTTCATTTCATTCAGATTTTTTTCTGCTTCAGTTAATTTTCAATTTTCACCCTCAACTTTATGTTTAACATTTTAGCCCCTTATGAGACTCAGTACGACACCACTGGCTTAAACTGATAAGCACACAAGAGCAGCAGCAATATCCTGAAGAGATAAGACTTGCGATAGTGTGTTAATTTCCTCTTAGAAAACAGATGGATTTTCAGTTTAGAAAGAGTAGGATACAGGTGACATCCTCACAGGTGGGATTTAAATTGGCAAGACTTTTTAAATGCCTCAGATGGGAGTGAGTGGGTTGATGTAGAGGGGAAGAAAAAAAAATCATTTGTTTCCAGGAGTGGATCTGTGATACATCAGCGCTGTATAAATGATGGGGCTCTGCAGAGAAACGTTCAGCTTGAAAGATCTCAAATATTCATGTTGGGTTTTTTCTGAGGTGCGAAGGATTGATGCACGGGTGTTTATGGACACAAGTTGATATAGATGCTGTATTCGCAGGGACTTTATTCTGGCTCCGCCATCGGAAGGAAAACATTGGTCTTTAGGGCGCAGACATTAACAACAACCGTGCACTCACGCACAGAATCTCTATGAGATGGATGGGAGGAGAGCATTTAATCAGACATCTGCTCAACCTGACTAATCTCAGACGGTTGGAACTGGCGCTGGATTGCAGACCCAAATAAAGCTGTGAACTGTTTCTAACACTGTGCAGTGACTTGTGGTGGACTGTCATCCAAAAATACCACATAAAACCAAATCATTCATATAAAGCTCTGGAGTCCCAGTGGCTTTGCGCTGGGGCTTCAGGGCTTATAAAGGGGATACTAAACCCCTTTAAGAGCCTTTGTGGCCTCAGGGTTAAGGCAACAGCTAATTGCTTTGCTTGTGTCCTTATGATATCGGCGGTGAGCTCACGAATCAAGCATGCGACTTATGCACCGGGCCACGTCGCCTCGCTCTCCTTCTGCAGCAGGCCGACGGTGATTTATGGCTGGACAGTGGCCTGCAAAGGTGTTGCACTCAATGAAATACAGGGGAGAACATCTGGAAAAGCGATTAGCTCCAAATCACAGCTTGCTTCGGTTTGATAACGACGGCTGATGCAATTCTGGAGCCGACACCGAGGAGCTCTTTTTTTTTCCCTCGGACATGCGTGAACCCGGGTTGTGCAGATCAATATTAATGGTCCTCCTTACAGCGCCAGGTGAGCTAACACAAGTTTTAAATGAGCCTCTTCCGTGTCTTCTAATATCTCCCAGATGTAGAGCGCTTCGGTCTGTGTCCTTGGTCAGGGAACTTTTGAAAAAAAATGAAAAGGCCTTGATGGAATAAAATGTCTATTCCAAAATTCGCGTGACACAGCCAGTGTTGCACAAGTCATTCCAGTCAAGGATAATTGGGTAAGAAGGAGCGTCGGCGGGGAGTGTCTGAACAAGGTACCCCTTCCTCCACTCATCTCTGGCCAATAATAAGAGCATGGGGAGGTGTGTTGAAACACAACCCCGTCACTATTCATCCTCACCCCCTTGATGCAACAATGACTAGCGCGCAGTCTGCTTTTCATTTAATGGAATTACCGTCGGGAGGCCGGCAGACGTCTCCCGAGTTGCTCGGTGTGTGTTCCCGTCATCCCTGCAGAGCTGTCTCATTAACACAGAGCCCTGCAGGTTCGGCTTTTAGCATCGCCTCCTCTCCTGTCCTACTGGATCCTGATACATGGAAGCTGACAATGATGACTCACACAGTCACCCCACGTTGTTCCAGCTTCATCAGGTAGCTCCTGACGAGTTAAAGACACTTCAGACAGTCAGAGAAAGGCAAGAAAAGTGGAATAAGTGACCCCTCGGTTTCCCCTAATTTATGATCTTCTTGAGACATTTTTACCTTCCCTTACACTCCGGTCTTAACTCATTGTGACGGGAAACTGCTGTAACTCTTGTCGGCTGTTGTGCAGCAGCTAATTATTCAATCATCGACGTGAGGCCTTCTAGTTGCCACATTGATTCAGCCTTTCAGAGTAAATACCGCTACATCAACAGTGTGTGTTGATAACTTGACATGGCAGATTGGGATTGGCTACAAGTCGGCTCTATGAAAAGATTTTTCTAGTGTAACCTTTTGACAACATGTTGTCCACATTTATGCTGCTTGATGAAACAATAATATACATGGATTATTATATTTGGTTGTTATTATAGACAGTGAGAATGAATTTTGACCTGGCCAAGATTTTGCCGCACCTTCCAGGTTATTTAATAAATACATGTAGCGAATATAGGCTCACCCCTGTTCTACACTTCTATAACTGACATGCAATTCTACTGTGGAATGTTATGTATTACACTAAATAATCATGTTTTTTCTAAAATGTAGCAATGTTAAATGCTAAAACAAAGTAAAACATGTTGATACATTTTTTCAGGAGGTATAAAAAGAATTATAACGGTAACAGTTCTCTTCAACTGTAATTGATATTACCCCAGTGTACATTATGGTCGGGAAATACAGTATTTCAATATTTTAAGGGTACACAGAAAAAAAAACTTCTCTAAGTCACATGACCAAACGGAATTTCATGCTTTCCACTTCAGTCTTTATCTTCAGTGGCGTCTTCTCGTCCAGGCAGAGCTCATATTGTTAACATTTCATTAAAGCTCTCTGTGAGACATCATTGATTACTCGACTAACTAAGATTTCCATGAGGCATGGGTGAGGGGACGTGAGGGGGGAGCAGCACGGACCTGTCACCCATCAGGAGCTGTTAGAATCTGTCGGTGGACAGAACCCAGAGCCGAGACTTGGAGAGGCCAGGCCAGCCAGCTGTCACCTCTCCGACACCGCCTGAGAACATCCATCTGGCTCAGAGGGGCCCGGAGAAACACTCCGGACTCCATGAAGGCATGTGTGTGTTTACACAAACAGACAAGTCTCATGTGAGCGTACACATGTTTACACACTTCATGCCCGTCTTTGCTTGATTATCAAAAGCTTTTTATTATTTTGGGTAATCAGGAGCGCGATCTGAACGTGAAACACTCGCTCCTAAACCTTCCGTTAAGACTGAAGTGACACCGACAATAAGCTGCACTGACAACACTTCATAGCACCCTCCACTTTACTTTGCATTTGCAGATGGGCTGGTCGATGGAAAGCCCCAAGGTTCTGAGAATTCAGATCGCCACTGGTTCCAGAACTGTACCTATATAAAAAGGGTACTAGGTGACCAAGGTTTTATAAGGTCAAGCAGGAGACATACTCTCTATGTGTCTAACATGTTCTGCTTTTATTTTGTATGTTTTTTTACTTTGTTCTCCCCTGTTTGTCCCCAGTTAATCCATCCTAATTGGACACACCTAGAATTTATCACGATATGGACAAACCTAGATGAAGACACCTTAATTTGTGGGCTGGTGTTGCGAGCTGGATTAACTTTGCTTTCCCTGCAAATTGGCTTTCTTTCCGACACACTCGGCCCATTGTTTCGTCATGTTTTGGGTTTTTTTTTAGTTCTTGAGCTCAATGTTTGTTTCCATGAGCTACTTTTGTCACATGCTTTCTGACCGCCTTACTCACCCTCTTGTGTTGAGATTATTTTTAGAGTAATCTGTTCTTTTAAAGAGTTATAGGTAAAAATGTATATTCATATGAATGATGCAAACGGAGCTCAGTGTTCTCTGTCTTCATCTTCATCCAAAAAGACACACTTAAAAAAAAAAAAAACCTCCATGGTGCTCGTCTGTAACGTCCCTCTTGTATTGAAGCCTCGCTGTGAGGAAACGTTCTGGAAAAACTTAAATGAGTCTATATTTGATAAAGAACAACAAGCAAAATAGACAAGATGCTTTGGAAGAGCTTGTGATATTTACACTTCCGAACTTGCTATTCTATAGACTTTAGCTACAAATTAGTTTAAAATATAGACTTATTTAAGTTTTACCAGAACAATTCCTCTCTGCAATGCTTCAATGCAGCACTATGGAGGTATATAGATGTTTTAAAGTGTGTATTTTTGGATGAAGGTGAAGACGAAGACCACTAAGCCTTCTTCACTTCATTCAAATGAACATACATTTTTGTCTATAACTCTAAAAAGGTACATATTGCTCTGAAAATAATCCCAATCCTTAGGCGACATGAGGGTGAGTAGAAAATGAATGAAGTTTGAATTTTGGGTGAACTATCACTTCAATTGTTTGTCTTCTATTTGTACAATTAACCTGACGAAACTTTCTGCAACCCCACGCACTTGGGTTCGGCTCCAATATAGCAGTGCCCTGGGTCTGCCCCGAGGTCTCCTCCCATTTAGATATGGAGGAGAAATCCTTAGAGGGGAAAGAGCCACCTCGACTGGCTTTTCTTCATATGGAGGAGCAAAGGTTGTACTTTGACACCCTCCCGAACTCCTCTCATTATCTCTGATGGAAAACCTTAAAAAATAAATTTCCGTCCCTTAAATATAAGGAAAGCATCAAGACAAATTGCAGATTTCAACTTTGTTGCTAAAAAGAATATTTTCTCAGACCAATGTCAATCATCTCAGTGATAAAATGATTTCTTTTTGTTGAAGAGAAACGACTCAGAGCTGTCGCCCACCATGTGGAGATCATTTCAAGACTTTCCGCCTCCAAATGGACCACTTCAGAGCCAGAGAGAGTGGTGCATCTTGTTTTCAGTATAACATTTCATTTTCACAAAATATTAAGTCGCCACAATTGTCCTCGAATGCTGGAACCGTTTGAGAAGCGCGACCACATTTAACTTGGTTATTTATGTTCTATTTTGTTTCCACTTGATGCTGCAGCCACAATTTATTATCTGAAGGACACAACTGCAGGAAAGTTCAAGTTTCTGACTGATGAATATTTCGAAGGGATGGTTTTGAATTGTAAGTTTGAGTTCATAAACGCTGACCTGAGAGAGTCACATCAGGAATGTAAAAAACATTCCTCCAGGCGAATGCTTGTTTTTTTCCTCCTCAAAACTGGCGAAAACACACGAGACGTTCAAAGCCAGAGCGACAAAATAATCTTATGTCATCACTACCAGACCACTTATTTGAAAATGCATTAGCTTCAGTCCAGGACTTTCACACATGCCGAGCTCCACACCCGGTCTAGAGGAGACGCCTGAAGAATCGATCTTGTCTTCGGTTCCTGATGGATGGTTCATTATCATACTTTTAATTAGTAAGCGCCTTTTTAGACACTAATACAGACAACGATTAAGATAGAATGTATTTCCTTACATAATGGTCTTTAACCTTAAAGCTTTATTTTATTATTTTAACTTGTGCTGTGATGAATTCGATTGTATTTTCCTAAAAAAAAGATCAATGAAACTGACAGCAACAAAACTACCCCCACAGTCTTGCTAAGAGTAGATAATATGAACAGTTTTGAAGTTAATCTCACTTTAACTGCTTTCAAAGCCATCGTTATTATTTAATTGTAACTTTCGTGAAAAGAAACACACACATTAAACCTCCTTAAAGCTGAGGCATAGTGTGTGTACTCGTGTTTAGATAAAGTGCACAAATTAGCCCAAGTTTTGTGTCTCCACCACAAAGATGAAAGGAATCTCCCAGAAAATGCAATAGAGGAACGACAATGAAAACATGTGACTTTTCCAGACCACGTAGAGGCAAATATTTACAGAGTGACTCTGCCATCGATGCTTTGAGCTCAGAGATGTTGTGTGACTGAGAGAGTGTGTTGGAGGATTGTGCTGCCAAAAGTGAGGGGGTGACAAGCAGAACAAGCAGACAGACGCACACACACCAACTAGCATATGTGCAGAGGTAAAAAAAACAACTCACATTGAGGTAGACAAAGAAAATTAAATCATATATTTACACAAACAAAAAGAAAAATGCGACAACACACATTGGTATGAGTAAACACATGCTAACCGAACACACAAAAAACACACATTAAATTCATGGTTACATAACATTACACAAACAAATACAAATAAAGATACACATGTATACAAAAGTTTATACAAAAATTGCGTTGAAATACAAACACAATATCTTGCAGTACTAATAAACAATACAAAACAACACACACAAGTACATAGCAGAATAAACGAACAACACACAATAGGCAACACAAACTCATCTACACATGCAGAAATCAATAAACAGGTACCTACACAAAAATATGAGGACATTCGACACTTTCAGAAACATTTTGAACATATTACAAATAAAACACACAAAAAAAAAATACAATCCACAAAAATTGTTGCAGAAGATCACTCCCACACACTAAAGCACTTGGAGTAACAAAAGATAAGCATGAAGACAACCTTTTTTTTTCAGCCATCTACACCTTCTTTTCAACTTTACCACTTCCTTACCACGGTTTACAAAATCATAAAATCATATCATACAACAGCAAAATTGGTTTATTTACCAATGCAAAGACACACATATCTTAAATGGTAAACTTTACACACACACACAAACACACATGTGAAAGTCTCCCCACAGTGGCAGTAACTAGAACATGAGTTGTGTATTGATAAGTGTTTCCACTCTGCTGGCCACTGCTGAGAGTGTAGAAATAATAATTCTGCTTTGGGTTGTTAAACTTCGCATTAAGACCTGCGTCCTGAGCAGAAATGTAGACGCACACACACACTGGCCTGGAACCAACGTGAGGTAATAAACATCCATATCCTAGAGGGAAACGTTAAACGCAGAGCAGCCGTAACAATGACAAACAATGCTCTGCCTTTTACTCTTTATGCAGTTAAAACTGGGTCCAAAGACAAATCAGGATTTTATCGGGTCTTTTACGGATGTAGGAGAGAAGAATTTGATCCCTCACAGCCTCACATGTGGGCACAGCAAAGGTCTGGGACCAGGGCTAAACCGTTATGAATGGATTTGTCCAGACTTGCTCATATTTGACCTCCCGAGGATCGTTGGTGGAGTCGTCCCAACTCGGTATTAAAATAAATGAGAAGCTGCGGGGGAAACTGCTCGGGTCAGAGGATATTGTTCGATTTCACATCGGCCCTCCAGGAGGCAATTTAGACAACCAGTTAATGAAACTGGTCTGAAGGTCTGCCACAGGAAGAGTTCTACATTCTCAACCCAAGTCACTTCACAAAGACACTTGTCCAACTACCTATTGGAACCTATTAGACTTTTTTTTTTATTGGATTTTGTCAAAGAGAAAGCCAGAAGTAGTTGGACCATTTCTTTTTCACTAGAAATCCCCAGTAGGCTTTGATAACTAAGAAGTCAGGAATAAGGTTGGTTGACTAGGAAATCAACAATTAACTTTGGTGTAGACGAAGAATCAAGGGTAGACTTGGTTAACTAGAAATTCAAGAGTGGACTCGGTCAACTAGAAAGTCAACAGCACAACTGATAAACTTGTAATTGAAGTGTAAACTTGGTTGAATAGGAAGTCCATAGCAGACTTGGTTGACTAGGAATTCATAAATGATCTTGGAAGTCTAGGAATCAAGATGAGACTTGATCTACTAGGAAGCCAAGAGGCTACTTGGTCCATTAGAAAGTCACAAGTATACGTGGAAGTCCACAGAACACTTCATCAACTTGTAAATGAAGAGAAGACTTGGTTAAATAGGAAGTTGATAGGAGATTTAGTTGGCAAAGAAATCCAAATAGGAATCAAGAGTAGACTTGGTCTACAAGGAATTCAAGAGTAGACTTGGTTGACTAGGAATTCAACAATTAACTATGTCCACAGCACACTTGGTCAACTTGTAAATCAAGAGTGGTTGGTTGAATAGGAAGTTGACAGGAGATTTGGTTGACTAGAAATTAGACAATTATCTTGGGCCCTCAACTAGGAATCAAGAGGAGACTTGGTCAATAAGGAATTCATGAATAGACTTGTTTGACTAGGAGGTAAAGAGTAAACTAGGAAGTCGACAGGAGACTTAATTGACTAGGAATTAAACAGATATATTGGGCTGTTCACTAGGAACAAGATTAGTCTTGTCCCAAGCATTTTTAGAAGTTCAGGCTGGATTTGAACCGGCAACTTTCTGTCTGTAAGGACAAAAGGCTGAAACCCTGCTGTCACTTCAGTTGATAATTTATCTAGATTTTCTACTATATCATTTTTTATTATGATTGAAATTTGAAGACTTGAGGGTTGAGATGAAGACTCTTCACCTGGACGTGACTCATTTGTGCACACACCTCCACGGACAGCTCTCCTGCTGCCCTCAACACAAACGTCTCCATGTATGACCCTCAGCCGAGGAGCCACGAATAATTCAATCCCCTGGAATCCCCCCCGGTATTTGTTGTGTCCAGAGAAACGTGATAGTGTTCATTCTCCGCTGGTGCCCTGAACCAGAGGTCAGGTGGTAGCAGATCACAGGCTCCCGGTGACTCAGAGGTTAAACTAATCATGCGTGACTTTCTCACAGGGTCCTGCACTGCCATAAAAACTCCAGAATCTACTGATCCCGACATGTTGGAAATTATCTTTCACTTCTGTTTCTCTCCTATGATTCGAACCATTGATTTGAAACACGTCATTAATGTTTTGTATCTTTGTTTCATCCCAGACCTCTTAAGCAGTACCTGGAGTCTTCCTTCAACACACTGAAAATATGCTCTAATGCTGAGCAACAGCTCCCCCTGCTGACATCAACGTGTTTTTACAGATTTTTTATTCAAAAGCAGGCTGGTTACAGTTTAAAGAAACCCTCCTTGTATCAATTCATCTGCACTTGACATTTTGACCTGTGGAAATCAGGATCTGAGCAAACCTGTCTTCTTCAATTCTCAATTTAACATATTTAAATAAAAGTCAATTTAGTCCACAAATCAACATCAATAGTTACGTTAATATCAGTGAGCACTAGAGGGAGACAAATACGACTGTTTCTGATTTCCTCTTCTTGTTCCTTGTTGATCTACGTCAGGGGTGCTCACACTTTTTCGGTTCGCGAGCTACTTTTAAAATTGTCAAGTTCAAAAGATCTACCTTCATCAAATTTGCTCAACGTAAGTAAGAACATACTTCACTCAGATGACTTGCACTGAATGAAGTGAATGGACTGATAATCAGTCATGATGGAAGGATGTGTGGATTTAATCATCTTCATAGAAATACTGACTTGCATAAATAACTAGATTCAAATAGTTCAGTCTGTGAGGAGCATATTTCCTCATAAGATACTTTTCCTCTGAGAGTAACTTCCAAAAATGTCCATGAGATCCATGAGATCCATGAGATCCATGAGACCTGGTCTCAGTGTCAGCCTGTGTTAAATCTCATCCTCCACTGCAGACAAGTTCAGACTCATATGTACTAAGAATTGCATTGATTTCCAACTAAAAATGGTCATTAACTCGAACTCAAATGGTGCACAAAACATATTCATGTGTAAGAATCTTTGCTTGACACGAATTCAAGCCTTTTTCCTTTGTTCATCAAAATCCAAAATGAATTCAGACGGGTTCATCCCTTTCCATGCCTCCATTTCAATATGTCAATCATATTCAAATGAAGCACAAGACTTACATTTCTCCATTTCTGTGATCATGAAAAAACAAAAACAAATGAAAACATGAATTCAAACTAAAAATTTATATTTGTTAATTTTAAACATGTCGGATATGAATCACACAAGTGGATTATTTTAACTTTAAAACATCTTCAGATGAAGTTTAACTAGAATAAAACTGTTAACCAGTAACTTCACATCATCATCGCTGTGTCTGATCGTCTCTGACGTCATTAGAATGTGTGGCTCACCTGCACCTGTTTAACGTGTTTGTGTTTCAGCGTATTCTTATTACATTCGTGAGATAAAGGTAATTTACAAATAGTCATCATGTGATGGTGTATTAATACAAGTGTGTTTTAAGGACGCGATCACAAAAGGAAAACCAGCATTTGTTGCGCTTTCATTGGAACCTGCAGCTTAACTTTGATGGAACTGACGTCATGTTTCTGTGACTCTCGTAGAGAAGACCTGAAGCGATCAAACGCGCATTATTTTGTTCGATATATTATTTAAAAAAACAAGCTTATAATTCTATATCGTTTTTCTGAATTGCGTAAAATGACTGTCGCACGTTTTGCTCTTTATTCTCGATTCATATGAACTTTGCCGTGCGTTCAGTGGAAGAGGCGGGAGCTCTGATTGGCTGCTGTGCATGTCAATCAAATTGTCAACCAATCGGCGCAATAACCATTTGATTGACATGCACAGCAGCCAATCAGAGCTCTCTTTCCTATTTTCTTATATGATATTTTATTTAATCACGATCGACGTATTGCCCACCCCCTACGTTCTTGTCTTCGTTTGACTGAAACCTGTGGGGATGAACAGGTGGTACATAGATATATAACTAGTTTATATTAGATGAGACGGTCTTTGAACAGCCTCCAGAAAAGATGATAAATCGGAGACATGTTAAGATATTAATTAAAAGTTCTTAAAACATCTAATTCTTTTGATATTTGAGTACTGACAATTTTTTAATGCTGAAAAAAAATTGCGTCATGAGTTTGTCCACTGGTTCATAATGTTCTTGAATATAATCTTGATGGAATATGATGGTTTATCATCTTTCTTGTGTCAGTGGTTCAATGTTAAAGTTTCATTTCGAAAAATGACATTCACCATTAAGAGTGGGGAACTAAGATCACAGAAAAAATCTGCCAAATCTCATAAATAAAAGCTGATTTTAAGAGATGAATCAACAGGATTTAACCACCAAATTAAAAGGTATCATGTTACTTTCTGATATTATCACATAATCTTATGATAGTTATAACAGTATTTGTATGATATTATCATACAATATAACATATTTTGGTGATATTTATCTTGTTATTATGTTATAGTATAATGTTTCTTTGTGATAGTGTTCACTAAATGTTATTAATAATCACATTATTTTATATGTTGTTTCTTAATATTATCATGTTATTTTATGGTATTATCACCATATTTTGTATTATTGTCATGTTATTTTATGATTGTTATTTTTTTGATAGTCGTCATGTTATGTTGTGTAAGTTATCACTTTATTTCTTGATATAACTGAAATACCAAAGATCCAACAAAA
The DNA here is from genome assembly GCF_982586985.1 of Callionymus lyra. NCBI lineage: Eukaryota > Metazoa > Chordata > Actinopteri > Syngnathiformes > Callionymidae > Callionymus > Callionymus lyra. Next base: position 24,511,855 of record NC_141829.1, read on the forward strand.
CTTCCCAATTACTAAAAAGTTGGTTTGGAAAATTAGGGGGCCCTTTAAAGTTTTTTTTTTTTTAAATTAATCCAGTTGTTAATTGTATCAGCTAGATCTTGATGGCATTTGGCAGGTCTGAGCAACTTAACAAACATAAGTAAGTAAGTAAGTAATAGTTATTTCTAAAGCGCCTTTCTAGACCAGGGTCACAAAGCGCTCAATCAAAAACAATACATAATACAATATATACTTTAAAAGGCCAAGACACATAAGACAAACACAGGAGTCAGGGAAAAGCCATATAAGTATCATCTCTTAAAATTGGTTGGGCCTCCTCTGCCCTTGCTGTCAGGCTCCAGATAAACATTCACGGTTATACAACTTTCTGAAAATGTTCTCCTTGTCCCACTTAGAGATGAGGAACTCCAACCTCACGGGCAGAGAAGAAACTGTTATGTCTCGTGTGTCTTTCTTGGTGTTTCCTGTTTTTATTTTGAAACCTGCTCCCTTCTGTTTGTGAGTTTCCTTTCCGGCCCCTCCCCCTGCTGATTGTTATTGTCTCCACCTGTCCTGTGTTCTCCCGTTCTGCAGCTGCCAGTGATTGCTGGCAGCCTGCATATTCTGCCCACTCTCCCTCAGTCTTTGTCGGTTCGTCACACTTGCTGTCCTGTTTTTGTCTAGTCCGTGTCTCACGTTTTAGACTTCCGCTTCGAGTTTGTTTTGCCTTCCCGGTTTTGACCCTGGTACGTTCTCTAGTTTTTCTGCCTGCCTATGCCCTTGACCTGTTGTTTGGATATTGTACCTGTTTGCAATATATTTCCTGGACTACCTGTGACGATCCCTCTGCCTGCTCCTAATAAAACTGTCAAGTTTTGACGAACAGACACTTTCTGCTCCTGGGTTTCCTTCCGCACCATGACAGAACTAACCGACCAAAAATGAACCCAGCGGAAAGTTCCTCTCCCCAGTCCGGCGTGACTTACCGTGAGCACATCGCGAGGAATGCTTCTTCCCTCGCCAAGCTGAGGTACGGCATGGGGGCAATGGCCGCCCGGCACATTTCCCAGCAGCAGACACTGGGCCATCAAGTGGCCACCATGGCAGCACAGATCCAAGCTCTGGGCGAACAGATGGAGGTGCTCTCCACCCAGTTCCTGCCTCCCGGGCCTGCCCTCGCTGCCGGGACTTCCACGACACCGGCTACCCCGCCGCCGCTGCCCGGTGAGTCAGACACCGCCGCTGCCATCACTGCACCATCCACCGGCGCACTCAACCGCCCGTCCCCTTTCTCCGGTGACTCCGGTAAAGTGAGTGGATTCCTCGTTAAGTGCAGCCTGCACCTTGAACTGAACTCTGCTGCTTTCCCGACCGAACGTACCAGAGTAGCATATATAATTTCTCTGTTGTGCGGACGAGCGGAAGCCTGGGCCACGGCTGAGTGGAAACGGCGGTCGGCCATCTGTGACTCCGTAGAGGAATTCACCACGGCCCTGGAGCGCATTTTTCAGCGCTGCCCTCTGGGTCGAGACTCAGCTCGATCTCTTCTCCGCCTGCGCCAAGGGGCACATCACGTGTCGGACTTCGCCATCCAGTTCCGCATCATGGCAGCGGAGAGCAACTGGCCCAACTCCATGCTCACTGAGGTCTTCATCGAGCCCCTCGCTCTCCGGAACCGGGTTCACCTCATCCCTCTGTCGCTGCCAGGGACCAGATGATCGAGCTGGTCACCCGCATCGAGATTCGTCAACGCGCCGAGGAGTCCAGGGTTCGGGCACCCCGTTTGCCATCCAGCGTTTCCACTCTGCCCATGCACCGCGCCGCCGTCTGCCACGTGCAGTCTGAGGACATCGAGGAGCCGATGCAGATGGGCCGGTACTGTCTTCCCTGCCACGAGAGAGGCGCAGGGAGGAGCTGCGGGGCCGAGGGACACTGTCCCAGGAGCTGTCTGGTAAAGGAGAGGAGGGTCAGGACGGGTCCGGCACCACCATCTCCTCATCCCTCACGTTCCGACATATCTGTGACTCTGAGCCGGTACGGGCACACCTGGTCTGACCCGCATTCATCGATTCAGGAGCGGACAGCAACTTCGTCTCAGCGGCGCTGGTGCGTCGACACGTCCCATCCCGGTCCAAGCTCTCGACCGTCACGTCCTGAGCCGAGTGAAGCAGCGCACCCTACCGGTCTGTCTCTCTTTCGCTGATGGCCATGTTGAAGAGATCCAGCTCCTCGTCCATCTTGGGTCTCCCCTGGCTCCAGCAACACCAGCCACGGATCCAGTGGTCTCCTCTCTCGGTGGTCGGGTGGGGGTTGGGTTGTGACCAGCAATGTTTCACCTCTCTCTCTCTCTCTCTCTCTCTCTGTTCTGCCCGTAGGCTCGCCTCTCCTTCCAGCGCGCCTAACCTCGTCGCTGATCTCTCCTGCGTCCCGCGTGAGTACCATGACCTGAAGGAGGTTTTTTCTAAGACTCGTGCCGTAAGTCTACCTCCTCATCGGTCCTATGATTGCGCGATTGAACTCTTACCCGGTGCTGAGCCGCAACAAGGGCGCTTGTACTCCCTCTCTCTCCCTGAGACTGAGGCCATGAACACTTATATTTCGGAGTAATTGGCGATAGGCATCATTCGTCCCTCTTCTTCCCCGGCTGGCTCAGGTTTTTTCTTTGTAGGCAAGAGGGACGGGTCCCTCAGACCATGTATTGATTACCGCTTGCTTAAAAACATCACTATTAAAAACCGCTATCCCCTCCCGCTAATGTCATCTGCGTTCAACTCTTAAAGGGGCCACTGTGTTCACCAAATTAGACTTGCGCAACGCCTACCATCTCATTCGCATTCGCCAGGGCGACGAATTGAAAACTGCTTTTAATACTCCTTCCGGTCACTACGAGTATTTAGTCATGCCGTTCGGCTTAACCAATGCCCCTGCGGTTTTTCAGGCCTTGGTGAACGACGTCTTACGGGAGTTCCTTAACCATTTTGTTTTTGTTTATTTAGATGATATCCTTTTTTTTTTTTTTTTCTAAGGACGAACGGTCCCACAGCCAGCATGTACGCTCCGTCCTTAGTCGTCTTCTCGCGCATCAACTGTTCGTCAAGGCAGAGAAGTGCGAGTTTCATGTCCAGACCGTCTCATTCCTTGGTTATAACATTAGCCCTGGTAGAATCGCTATGGATCCCGCCAAGGTACAGGCGGTCTCCGACTGGCCGGCCCCCGATACACGCAAGGCTCTGCAATGGTTTCTCGGGTTTGCTAATTTTTACCGATGTTTCATCCGTAATTTCACTGCTGTCTGCTTTCCCTTACACTTTCTCACTTCTGAGCCCTTTCGGTGGTCCCCGGCCGCCGAGGAGGCGATCCGGGAGCTGATCATGACAGAAACCATGATCAAGATGGTCTTGTCTAGTCTTGCATGAGCCTTGATATGCTCTGTCTTATGTTCTCATGAGTGTTTGCTGCTTCTACCAAGATTGGATCTCAGATTCAGAGTCCAGAGACTTTTTCCTAGTGATGGTCTAATAAAGCTTCATGAAACAGTGTCATGTTGTTCACAGGTCAGTAGGTGTCGCCATCAGTTTAAAGACTGAAGTGATGTTTCATTAGGACAGTTGTTCAAAACAAAGTAAAATAAAGCATCTTTAAAATCATATCTATGTAAATCGATTCAATTTTTACTAGATTCTTTATACATAATGAATGTTTATTTAAATTTATAATATTAAAACCTAAAATTATAGGCTTAAATATCAAAATATGTTACAATGATCAGGTATATTTCCTGTCATATATTTTCCTGGCAGGTTTTCCTGCGATGCTCTCGTCAGCTCAGACTTTATGTGAAAATATCACTTTACTTGCTCTTCATGAATGTGACACCTATTCATTAACCGTGCAGTTTTTGGTCATCATCTCTGTTCTTTTGGGCTAATATCAACTCTGAAAAAACTGCCATCAATAATAATAATAATCAAGACCATACCTGGAAAGACTTTTGAACTTTTCCTTTATTTGCAAAAGCAACACATTTTAACAATTATGTCCCTTCTTGGGAAAGCAACACCAAACATTTTTTTCCACAGACCTCTTTTAATCTTTCAGATCAAAATAGTGGGTCACCTCAGGCAACGATTCAAGTCCTAAATGTCTTGAATGACTCTTTATTGAGTTTGCCTGTTTCTTGTTGTTCAACATCTTTGTGAAGAATTCCTGAATTTGTTTTATGTTTTAATTTGAGCCTGATGTAGTTTTCTTTATTTTTGTTTTCTGAAATTGTCCATTTGAAACTCAAGATGTTTTGAAGAAGAAGAATTGATTCCCTTTCTTTCTTTGCAATATGAATTCAAGAGTAAGGCTGTGCATCTCAGCCCTAGGCCAGCAGTGACATCATACTTAGTCTAACCTAAATGATTCCACCTCATAATATTATCAATATGACGCCTGGAGAATCATACAGAATCACACACGTCACATTAACCTTAATATACGCTGATCAAGCAACACTTAATTTCCGGAGCAAATAAATCAATATCACTTAACTAATCTTCACGATTAAGTGCAGAAAACTAAGAAATCAGATCTCTTGAAATAAAAGCTGATTTTAAGAGATTAGAATAGAATAGAATAGAAAACGTTTATTCATCCCCAGAGGGGAAACACACTTTTACAACAGCAGCAGCAGGACAATGAAAATAAAGTGCATGGAAAAAAAAGAAATGGTAAGGAGAAAATAAAATAAAATAAAACTATCTTAAAAATATACAAATTATTTACAGTATTAGAAAATTAGCACTATTAACAGAATAAAATAAAGTAAAAAATAAAATAAGATAAAAACAAAAAATAAAAACATACAAGAAGAAAAACACACTAGGGATTAGCATCAGGATATTTAAAGTAGAGAGTTAAATATCCTGACACCAGTTGGGATGAAGGACCTTCTATAACTTTTTCAACATTAATCAACAAAGATTTAATAAGTCCACCAAAAGACAGATGAACTTCCTGCATAAGTTGAGGAAATTCAAACTCCCACGGTTGATGTTGGTGCAGCTTAACACTGCCATTGTGGAGTCCATCATCACCTACAGACCAGAAAAGACTGCAGCGGTTTATCCGTTCAGCTGAGAAGGTGGTTGGCTGCTTTCTTCCATCCCTGAAGGAACTGTACGTCACCAGGACATCGAGGCGTGCAGGAAGGATCGTAGCTGACCCCCTTACACCCGGTACACCCACTGTTCCAACTGATCCAGAGATCAGTACAGACCAGAACATTACGGTTCAAGAACTCTGTCTACCCGTCTGCTGTGGATCATGAATATTGTTTAATTAAATGGAATGTATTTTATTTGCATTAATTAGTAATTATTTATTTATATGCAATTTTATGGTAATTACTCTTATTTTAGTTTAGTTTATTGTATTTTATTGTATGTATTTAATCTCTTTATATTCCATTCACATAATTTAATGTTTATATTCTGTAATACAACCACAACAAATCCCAGTGTGGCATAAACGTTTTCTTATTCTGATAAAAACTAAATGTGAGCTTCAACAAGTTTGTGTAATTTCATGTGCGAAGTAATAAGAAGACTATTGATTCATTATACAGTTTAAAGTAAATCCAACACATTATTTGCATTTGTTTTACATTTGAACAAATTCAAATGTCAAACATATTAAAAATAAAAATACATTTCTATCCCTTGCTGGTCCTGACAGTCTACCACTGATGAATATCCTGGTTACACCACAGTAAGCACCAAATTAACTAAAGCTCTTCTTTTCATCTGTTGTGTGTCTTCAAAGTGAACACTTATAAATAACAAACGATATATTACATGTGTGATCACAGAAATAAAAAGATTTCTGTGGCATATAACATTGTGAAACCGAGATCACTGAAGGATTTTTGTGACAGGGGTGTAACATCATCTATTACAAGTTTATTAATGTCAAAATATGTTCTCCTTGTTGTGGCTGAAAACTGCATCAGTTACCTTTGTAGTTATCAATGGTTTCTACCTATAAAATATTAAATAGTACATACATTTTAATTCATGTATAGTAAAAAGTGCTGTATTATCCCCCACTTGAAGATCCCCTAGCTGCAAGTGCAGGGATGCATCACTAGGGGGCAGCCCAGACCCATTTGGTACCTACCAGGAAGAGCTTATTACCTGTTTGCTACCTTTTCTGTTGAGGACCAGCAAGACTGGGATGAAAAATATGGTCTTTTTTAGGCCTTCAATACTCAATGCGTGGAGTATTCAGCGAGTGCATTTCATACCTGAGTGACCCAGAAATATTAACGGAAAAGATTAGAAGTGGAGTCCGGAGGACGGATTGCAGTTTTAGTCTGATGGTCCTCAAGCAAAGACCCCTTATGTTCACACTGGGTTCCCATATAATGTCTTTGAAGTATGTTTGGATGAAACAGAGGGCAGGGCATGTGGAAAAAAAGATTCTCACTTTTATGTAAAGTAGAACGACGGTGGAAGAGGAAAAAAGGAAGCGGGAATACATCTGGTTGTGACAAATATTTGTTTGTGTGCTTTACTTGATTTTTAAAACTAGACGAAAATCTGATTATTTCAATGAATTCACATTGACTATTTTCAATTTATTGGAAGAATCTTACAATTAAAGGAACAACAATTTAGGGGTAAAAACAAGAGACAGTCATGAACTCCTGATTTAATTTTTCAAACATTTTCACGATATTAAAACAATTTAAAAAAAAAAAAAAAAAGTAGAATTGTTGGATTTTTAAATATTAAATCATCAGCATAAACCCCCTTTAATGCGAATGGCACCACCTTGTGCTTCATAAAGGGAATTGCAGCGAGAGGAAAATAATGGTCAATTTATTCCCGCGGGATTTATAGGATCCCTTTCTTTTTTTATACTTCTCATGTTAGCTTAGTGTGCAAAAAAAACCGCTTAATTTTTAATATTCACTCACCTTTTGAGGAAATATATCATTTGGTTTAAAAAGACAATTTTTAATTCACATAAACACATCAAATCAAACAAAAATATTGTTATAATGAAAATACTGGGTGTTAAATTCGTAGTAAAAAATAAATGATGATAAATACAGTCAATGAATCCATGTTGTGATATAAATTATTTATTTACATTTACAGAAAAATGACCCATCAAGACAACGCAATAATAACTATCGGAAATAGAAACCAAGAGACAGTAGCGGACGTCATCGTCACAACCAAAGGGAGAGCTCTATACATCGTAACATTGTGCCCTCTGTCAAAGTTCTCCTACAACACAAGGTGCAAGGCAACACGTGTAGCCCCTAACCCACCCCGGCCCACCTACTTCCCCACGTCCCACCCAATCCCAACAACACAAACCAGTTAAAGCGCAGAACCCTGTTTGCACTATTCCCAAGTTGTCCCGGACCCTCGTCTAGGACTGACAGACACCGGCTAGCCCGTCTCTACCAAAAGCTCACACGTCTAACACACGCTCACACGCACATTCATTTTCAAATGAGCCGAGACACCCTGGAAGTCCAAAGAGCTGTCCAAAAACAGGGATGCAGGGTCATTGTGACGGTGAGAGCTGGCGACTCCCGAGTCTCATCAGCGCCGGCTCTGGCTTTAGAACCTTCCTCTCCAGCGTGGAAAGTTCATACTGGGAGGTAAGGGGAGTAGGAACCGGCGGTGGAGAGAAGAAGATCCAATTTTTCTTGGTGTTTTCATATGAGGGGCGCAGTTATCGGCTCAGCACTCTGGGAAGTGAGGGTCCGATTGGTCCGGCTCAGATTAGTCGAGTGGAGGCTCGCATTGTGTTCTCCGTACTGAAGTGGACATTGTTCTGTTTCTGACGGTTGATTCTGTTGGTCCGCGGGCACTTCCTGAACAGAGGAGACACAGACGAGACAGTCAGACACCTGGTTGCGTCAATAACACTCTCACGCATGACGGAGATTACGATCCAGATGGTGTGATTCGACTGTTGGTGTGCTACACATGCTTTCATCATGTTTGTGTTTCTCTCGAGTGAGTGATTAAATATTAGGTGTTTTACACAGAGAGCTATTTGGCGACACTTTGAATTGCTTCTCGCACCTCAGTAGTGTTTAGTTTCAGTTTATTTAAAAGGTTTCTTGGGGATTAGGCAGCCACTAGATGGCACCCTCTGAGCTTGAATCAATCTCTTTGAATAGCTATTCTTAGTGATGGTCTCATTATTTTCAGAGTCCACTAGATGGCGCTCCCTGCACTATTTTCATTTGTTTTGAAGAACTTCTTTAATGAAACATCACATTTTTAAACTGATGGCGCCACCTACAGAAAGTAAAAAATAGAGGATTTGTCACCAGAATTATTTTTTTGGAGAGTTTGGTACAAGAAATGTTGCAAGAAATCTATCTTTAGAAATGAATGAAAGCTACAATCGGTCGCATCTCTTGCCTCCAGCATTTTCCTGAAATGTAGTCCTACGTAATAGCGCGTCAACTGTGTATGTGCGATACAGGCCTAAAGTTTGGACACAAACTTTCATTCTATGTGTTTTATTTATTTTCATGAGATTTTAGATGATCAGTGAAGGCATCAAAGCTATGAATACATGTGGAATTATGTACTCAATAAATACATTTTAAATATCTAAAAACATGTTTTATATACTTATGTTTCTTTAAATTAGCCACCTTTTTCTAATTACAGCAACACTTGGCCTGGTCGACAACTTTCTGCTGACTCAGTCACTCACTATAGCACGCAGCAAAAAAAGGAGGTCAGTCTGCTCATGAGTCTTACTCTGCTGCTGGGTAATAACCAGTTATGGTTGATGATGCCTTATGATACAGCAACTAGTGATGTGCTGATGAAGCTTCATGAAGCAGTGTCATGTTGTTTAGAGGTCAGTAGGTGGCCCCATCAGTTTAAAAATGATGTGATGTTTCATTAGAACAGTTGTTGAAAACAAAGGAAAAATTGTGCAGAGACCGCCATCTAGTGGATCTAGTGTCTGAAAATAATTTCACTGCTTAATGAAGCTTCATCAGAACATCACTAACAGCAACAGTGTCTTCATTTCGAAAGACCAGTAGATGTTCTGCTTTACAATCTTTGGCTCTGATCTACGTATTTAATGAAATCTGGCATCATTTTCACTGAGGGTGTAATCTAGTGGTTTTTCAAAGTGCATCATGATACAGCATCAGCTGCTTCATGAGGCCTCATCAACCCATCACTAGTATCAACTGTACTATTTAGTGAGACACCATCAGTTTTTTTAATGAAAAATACCAAGTCAAAGAGCAGCACGGGGGCCATATGTAGCACTTATAATTAAATGCATAAATGTTTCTGATACAATTGTTTGTCATTCGTATATCTTAATATTTATTACAGTTCAACTCTTTATTTAACTTCATATATTTTGAAAAAGTCCATTGCTAGAGAGAGTCAACTTGTGACCTTTCTGTGTGGAGTTTGTATGTTCTCCCCGTATCTCATGGGTTTAGTCCAGGCACTCCTGTTTCCTCCCACAGTCCAAAAACATAAAGAGGTTGATTGGGAACTTGGGGTTATGTGTGAGTGTAAATCAGGGGAGGACAATTACATTTCCTCTGGGGCCGTTATATACTGTGACTGTTGTGAGGGGCTATAAATGCAGGAGAGAGGAGCAAAGAGCTCAAATATGATAGAAAACTTTAACAATTACAGCAAGTAAGAACATCAAATTAACCTTACTATGGCAAAACATATTGATAAACCTTTTGTGTAAAAGAAGCTGATAATTTTTTTTTTTTTTCTAAATATGATGTCAATATTTTATATACATTTTCACAAAAGTTCAGATCTTAACTTCCGTCCAAAAAGACGGAGAAAGATGAAGACCAAAAAGTGAGCCCCAGTTGCTACATTATTGTATTTGCCTATAACTCATGAGGGTGAGATGAGTAGGAAAAGAAAATGAAAAGAAAATGACTTTATGTTCGATGGTTCATGACAACAGTCACCACCTCTGTCTTGGATGCACCACTTTTTTCCGATTTGAAATGAACAATAAAGTAGAGCAACTTTTCTCTGAAGACCAACATTTCAGTCCCTCTGATTTACTGTG